>NC_047114.1:90811981-90874481 GCF_902500255.1 Thalassophryne amazonica | reverse complement strand
GAATCACAACTCATATTCAGGGATGAAAGTGGTGAAAAACAAAACAAACTGAAACCCAAAATTACCCCCCAACACCACCCGGACGAAAATGTTTCAATTCTAGAAGCTCTGAAATGCAATCTGGGACTATTCCAGACGATAAACTGGAGTGAGTGCAGCATCCATTTAGGTGAGAAAAAAAAATACAACTTTCCTTATTCATATTCATTCCAGTAGTATTCTGCTCTTACGGCAGCAGTTTTCTAGTTTGGCAGATAGTTCTGGAGGAAATCACTGAAGAAAGTAACAAACTGAAAATATGGTTTGACCGAAACAAACTGTCATTAAACTTAAATAAGACAGGGATGAAATGGAGGTGTGAGAGTCACTAGGTGTTCACAGTAAACACTTATTTCTGTATATTTATTTATATATATTCATTGTTAGTTGCTATTATATATTTTCTGTTGTGTTTCTATTCAGGTTCTTTTAGTCTCTTTCTCGAAAATTCTATATAACAATCATTAGATTATTAACATATAAGCAAAAATAAATTTAAGGAATATTACAATTTGAAAACATGCACCCGAACGTGATGACGGCTGCAATTGCTAAATGCTAACTTTTAACATTGAAAATGCCATAGACATGCTAACGCGTTAGCATCGCTCCCGTTTTTAAGTTATAAAATACATCTATCAACTGTTTCAAAAGACCATAACAGGTCGGTTTAACATAGAAAAGGTAAATAATACTCAGACGTATGCTCTTTAGGGTTTTAGCGGGGGAAAATTAAGCGAAAGAAAGAAATAAACGAAGCAATCGATCGAAGCATTGATTCAATCTGCGAACCACTGCTTCGATTGGTTCAAGGTTCAAAGCAAAGCCGCGCTGCAGAAAAGTTGATGAAGGACCCGCTGCAGGGTCTGTAATCAATGTAGAGAAATTATCATTTTCCTGACAAACACCCGCCAAAACAACGGCCACTCTGAAGGACCGATAACAGAATCGTTAAGCACAAAGCTTATTGATGTCGGTGGATCGAATCATTTCTTAACGATACCCGAAAGCAACCGGTTCTCGATACCCATCCCCAGTCTGTCTTAATGTCCATATTTTTCCTCACACGTCACATTAGCTTACAGTGCACATAACAGCAAAACCATCGAGATGTTTGTTGTGTGAACATTTGGCTTTAATTCATGGGGTTTAACAGAAATGTCTCATTAACCATTAGGAATTAGACATTTTTATTCACAGACCCTCTATTTTCAGAATTTGTAAGTAATTGGACACGTTAAAGGTAAGGATCGTTAATGCACATCATCACATTATAGCCAGTTTTCCTTAGACAAGACAGGGATGGATACATGAATATTTCCAAGTCACTGAATATGTCTTGGACATTTTGGACATTATGTCCATCAGTCATTAAGAATTATAGCATGGTACCTGTGTGGTACAGCTCTCTGGAGTAGGCAGTTTTCAAAAATTGAATTTGCAAGAAGGAGAATAGTGAGGGATGCCATCAAGACACCAGCTCTGAAGGAGTTTAGGATTCTGTGGCTTTGATTGAAGAAACTGTGCATCGTGCAACTTTTGTCTGTTGCATCATGGGGTATATACAGTCATGGTTGGTTCTCATAAGGAAGGACTTTTTTTTTCTCTCTCTTCAAAAAGAAATTTGCCAGAAGCCATACGGGAAGCCTGAGCTTAGATTTGACTTGTTTTCTTGTATGGCAGTCTAGGTTGTGCGACAGTCTGGGTTTGTCCAGTTACTTAGGGCTCAGAAGGGAGGGACAATATATTTAAATGGAAGTAATTCCTGGTACTCTATCAATTCACTTGAAGCTAAAAGTCTAAACTACAAGCATATCTTGAAATGAAACCAGCAAAATTACAACATATGTCACTGTCCAGCTGTGTATGCATCTGACTGTAATGTTTAATTAGTGTTGATTGAATGTTTTTCAAGTGATTGACTTTTGTGTTTCTGTTTTGTAGGGCCTAATCACATGCCTATGCAAGGTCCCGGGCCAGGCCCCAACCAGCCTCCAAACATGCCCAGCGGCTCTATGAATATGCCCCCCAACAGCCATGGCTCGATGGGTGGTTACAATCATGCCGTACCTTCGTCCCAGGGCATGCCAGCTCAGAGCCAAATGAACATGACCCAGGGCCAGCCCATGAGCAACTACGGGCCACGGCCAAACATGAACATGCAGCCCAATCAAGGTAAGGTAGCTCATTTGGAAGTTTTCATTTAGTTGTTGTGTTGCGGTCCAGTGCTGCACTTTTGTGCTTGACATAGTTGTTGGACCTGAATAAGATGAAAGCTACATATTTATTTTTGGTGGTGTATTTCAGGTCCCATGATGCACCAGCAGCCACCTTCCCAGCAGTATAATATGCCTCCTGGTGGTGGAGGTCAACACTACCAAGGTCAACAGAACCCCATGGGTATGATGGGGCAGGTCAACCAAGGGAATCACGTTATGGGTCAAAGGCCAATGCCCCCCTACAGACCCCCACAGCAAGGTAGGTCCCTTTGCGCAAACGTGTCCCATTTGAGAGTGACAGCCCTCCTTCTCCCTAACCCACCTTTCTCCACTTCTTAGTGTCTTCCCAATCAAAAACAAATGATTTCTTCTGTTGGCCCTCATAGATCTTGAAATGGGTACACTTAGAATATAGCCTCCTCAAAATAAAGTCAATCAGATTATGATGAGACAGGTTTCTAATGAGAACTAGCGGCAAGGAAATCCATCCCATCCTCAGAACCTTTCCCTTCACACAGCCAATCCAACAACACCTTGAATCTACTTGTGTGTATGTTGTATGTGTATGTAGGACCCCCTCAGCAGTACCCAGGGCAGGAAGACTACTATGGAGACCAGTACAGTCACGCAGGACAGGGAGCTTCAGAAGGTAGGAGAACCCTCCAGTCACTTCTAGAGTTGAAAGAAAGAATGAACCCAGGAGTTGTGTTAAAACACAAATGATGTAAAGAGACTGTGACAGAAAAAGATATTTCAGTTTCTTCATTATTTTCTGGGAATTTTCTTTGACATGTAACATTTGGGCTCAAACAAAGGAGACGTAGGAGTCTTGTACCACTCTTGTAATGCCATTACTACCAATCATGTCAGGTTCTCCACCTGCTGATGTAACAGAAAGCTCAGGGTCAGTCTTCATGGAAAGAATTTTCAAAATGCAACACATTTGTATGCAAATAGTAATTCTTCAGTTTAAAGTTTTATAGTAATAGTGTCTGTGTATACTCATATTTTGAGTTTAAATGTCCTAGTTTTAGTTTTCAAGGTTGTACTGTTCCATAATCATTGTTGCTTCTGGAAATGCATTGTCAAAGGTTAATAAATCTTCTTGTGTCTGTCTATTTTTGTTTACTTTATCCCAATGAGATTCCCTTCAAAATAAACAGGCAGTTTTCTTGTAGAAGCCTTCTATTCTGGCAGACCGGTCACTCCACAGTACTGCCTCCAGAGTAGGGATGGGTATTGATAAGATTTTATCGATATAATGTGACTATTTCTTTAATATTACTAATGTTTGATTAATATGAAAGTGTTCTTTTTGAAAAGGGTGTATGTGTTTTGTTTTGTTTGTTTGTTTTCTTCTGTGTCCATTAAACATTTTAAGGATCTCTTTATCTTTTGTGCATTAAGATCAAGAACAGCACTTTAACTTACTATTCCACAGAGCACAAATTTGGTACGGCCATCATCTGCACCAGATTTGAAATCGGGGTAAAATTTTCAAACCGTTCAAAAGTTTCATCCCATTTCACAAAATTGTTGATTGCATGTCGTAACTTCTGAGTGGTCATGTGCTTATTAATTCTGAAATTTTCCTGCAGTTACTACTATTAAATAAGTTCATGATAAGAAAATACGTTCTTTCCTGTTAAAGGAACATGTATTTGGTTTTGTCAGTTCTGTTGTCTTACAAATTCTGACTTTTTTTTATCGGATGTGGGTGTGGGGGCGGGGACTTGAAACTCATTGATATTTCAACATCTTGCCTCATTCTTCTGAGCTCATTATTATCTGTATACGAGATAGGTGTCATTTGTTCTTTTGTTGTCTCCATTACCACATCTCTGTTGTACTTGGGGTTTTTCTGCATGGCCTCATTCTTGTAGAGTTCCTTTATAATACTTATGTTCTAAACATGTAAACCAGTCAATCAAAATTATCTGGAGACCTTAAAAACTGCCGAGTCATCTTCATTGTTGACATATTGTTTATGTTGCGTGATGTTATCCCTTGAAGGTAATGCCCAGTATGGCCAACAGCAGGAAACGTACCAGCAAGGTCCTCCCCAGCAACAGGGCTACCCTTCTCAACAGCAGTACCCAGGTCAGCAGGGCTACCCACCACAGCAGCAGGGTTATGGTAAGTTTCCATCTCTGTTAAGGCAACATTTTGACGTACGACGCACTATAGACTCTGCCTGTCTTTCAAACTAGTGAATAATAATTTATACAGAGTGTGCTGGTGGCTGCTTCCTGTTGGGAATGTAACATTGCCAAGTGCGTGTCATGGAATTAAAGTACCGCGTTAATGAACAATTGGGGAATAGTAGCTTGGTGGAAGAGAAATTTAATCAGGGGTGGTAGTTGGCAACATGTTAGCATTTCTCCTGGTGCATCAGCATCGGTTTGATATGACATGTTTCCTGGGAGTGTGAGAAGATCTTTGGCTAGTGGGTACAGTTGCTGTGCCATGTGCACGGACTGTCAGCCAACCATTTATGAACTACCTGTATTTCAGCATTTTAAAGAAATATGGATATGTTTTAAGCAGTGCCAATGTCAGCCAGATCTGAATGCTTTAGATGGCTGCTCATGTGCCCAGAATGTGACTTGAAGCAGTGCAGTTCCCTGGTGCTTCCCAATACTCATAATCCCCACAAACAAAAATTTTGGAGCAGGTGGGCGGAGGGTATATAGGAATCACCTTGTCTGTCTATCCATAAATCTTGTAAGTGCAACTTCTCTTAAACTGCTTGGGGGATTTCGGGGAACCTTCACACCACACTATGTGAAGATACGCATGAAGGAAAATGGTTACTGCCTGGCGTTGTCAAGGGGAAATAATTGGACTTTTGTTTTTCATTGTTGCATCTTAATGATAATTGACCTTGTAAGCACAGTTCCTCCAAAACCTTTTATAGATTTCATTCAATCTTGGGTCAAGGTTGCATTAGGTCCATGTAGGGCCAAGACACTGCAGGTTTCCCTTTCTACCAGTCACCTCAGCAGGTGATTTCAATGATGATCAGGTGTTTATGTTCAGGGGAGAAGTCCATCAGCAAATCCACCTGCTGAGGTGACAGGTTACAAGGAAATACTGCACTGTCTTGGCCCTTGTTGCCCACCCCTGGTATAGGCAGCTGGTAGAACAGACTTCTGCTCTGTGTTGGGCCACATAGTACTAAAAAGAAAAAAAACTAGGCCTACCAGTAGGTATGCATGAGGTTCAAGCCCCCTTTGCTGGATGCCTCCCAAGTCCCTGCGAGGCCCATGTGACTTGTAACGATGCAGCTGTAAGATGTGGGCCTGACCCTCAGCCACATGGGTGACGGAACTGTCACACCAATTTAGCCGGCAATAGGTTTGACTTTAACTAAGACGTCCAAATGTTTTCAGTGCATCCACTAAATCACAGCCTTTCCTCACGCCACGTGCATGAGGTGCTGTGCATGCGGGTTACTGTGGTGTGGCGCAGTCTGTCACTCTATCTTTGTCAATATTCAAAATCAAATTTACCTCCATATCTGTTCAACCAAGTGTTCTACCAAATAGGAAAAACGCTGAAAAAAATATTCTTTTTGGTTCCATATAAAGGTCAGGGGTGATTGGGCAATGGATTGTGTTGAATATGTCAGTCACTTCAAGCTGCTTCATATGAATAAGGTTTAATCTGATCCATTCCTTGAGCAAGCACATTGGCAACAGTGGTCAGAAAAAAAAAACTTTCTCTGGCCTTTTGATGACAGCAAGAAACCTGAAGCACACCAGACTTGGTGGGGTGACTGTCCTTGCATACAGTGCATCCAGGAAATATTCACAGCCTTATTCCAAAATAGATGAAATTTATTTTTTTGTTCAACATTGTACACACAATACCCCATAATGACAATGTGAAAAAAGTTTATTTATTTATTTATTTAATTTATTTTAGATTTTTGCAAATTTGTTAAAATAAAAAACCCTAAGAAATCACATGTACATTCACAGCCTTTGCCATGAAGCTCAAAATTGAGCTCAGGTGCTTCCTGTTTCAACTGATCATCCTTGACATGTTTCTATAGCTTAATTGGAGTCCACCTGGGGTAAATTCAGTAGATTGGACATGATTTGGAAAGATACACACCTGTCTACATATAAGGTCCCACAGTTGACAGTCAGAGCACAAACCAAGTATGAAGTCAAAGGAATTGTCTGTAGACCTCTGAGACAGGATTGTCTCAAGGCACAAATCTGGGGAAGGGTACAGAAACATTTCTGCTGCTTTGAAGGTCCCAATGAGCACATTGGCCTCCATCATCTGTAAATGGAAGATGTTCAGATTCACCAGAACTCTTCCGTATGCTGCGTTTACACATAACGACAAGTCATGAATGCCACGAAGTGCACATTCTTGGCCGCTGATCACGAATGTGATGATTCGGGGCAGAGGCGTCAGGTGTCCTCAGGAACTGGAGAATTATCAGGAACCATTACGCACGGTCAACAATAGTGTTCCGTGTTGTTGCGCGTAACAGCGCATCGTTAAGCTCTGTCACGTTGTGAACGAGGTGAATTGTCTCCCCACACACACACACACACACACACACACACACACACACACACACACACACACACACACACACACACACACCCATATTCATCCAACCGAATTCAGATCGCTCCAGTTTTTCAGAAGAACTTTGTGACTGCATGTGTAGTTGGGCTCTGTGCCATGGATTGGCGCAGAGAAGATGAGGAGGACAGAGCCAGGTGTGTGGCTTCATGTGGCATCAGGCACATGCAGCAGGTGGAACACCTGCAGGAGTGCGCTGAAGAGCACTGAAATGAGACTTTTAGCTGACTTGGTGTCAGCAATCAAACTGAATGCGATGCAGCAGGGTTTAATTGTGCACACGCTTCTTCCTCCGCCGGACTGGAGGAAGGAAGGCTGCACGTGAGTCTCCTCTCGCTCCTCTGGTTGCTCAGACTTGTTCTCCCGCTCATCGGTTACAACAGCAGGTGGAACACCTGCAGGAGCGTCCTGAGGAGCTTCAGCAGGAACTGTGGAACGGCATTTGGAGCCGAGTTTAATTGTGCGACCGTGACAGAAAACTGATGCATTGTGGCGCGCAGTGAAATGTGACGCCGCGTTACAAGTCGTGTCAAAACTTGACAGTTTCCGTGTCACTTGGTAATAACGCATGACAGTTTGGGCTCCAAGAACCATCACAGGAACCACTACGAACGTTGTCACGTTCTATTAAGGATCACTACTCATCAAGACGGATCAATACGCTCAGTTGCGACTTCCACGACGTGAGACGAAATGAGGGTGGTGTGTGACATTTGTGGAAGATTTTTTTGACAGGCAAAAACCTGCTCCATGAATATCAAGAATATCACACACCAACACGCACTATTAACTCATTGAGTGCCATTGACGCTTAAACGCGTCTTTTCAGATAGTAACGCTCAGCGCCAAAGATGCGTTATTGCGCCAATTACATTTTTTTATGGGGGGGGGAATCAGCTGATCTAGCTTGTGTAAAAAAAATTTGAGTTGTAATCACAAGGGAACCCATTCTGTGGGTGGTAACACTGTGAGTGTGGACCGGAGCGCAGCTCGCTCTCCACCGTTGTGCGGACGTCTTACAGTTGTACCGCTCCTAATCTATGGAGTTAAAATTGTCTCATTAATATTTGTAAATGCACGCAGGGTGATCTACAAATAATCATTGATTTGCAAATGTGTTCAGATATCCACAAATGCAAATTTCATATTTGTAACTTGTAAATTGGTCTTTGCAAATAATGTTGTATTTACAAATATAAAACTTAATTTGTAAAAAAAAAATACATTTGTAAAACTGGAAATTGTATTTGTGAATTGAGTTTCAGCAATTGTGGATCGCTTTCCTCTGCGTCGTCATTTTGAGACATTCTTTTCGCGAACACAGATCCACAAACAAATGCCGACGGATTCACAAATGCACACTGGCTATCCACTAGATGGCAGTGGCGGGGGTGTTAGCACAGGCATATATATGAATAGACCCCGCATTGGTTGCTGTGGCGCAAGAAATGCGGCCGCCATCTTGGAAGGGGCGTCCTACCAATTAGTCCTATTGTAAACAAAACAAGTCCACAAAGTCACAGAAGATGCCTGCCCACTGTGCGGCCTATTTTTGTTCACATAGGCGGACTATTGGCAGCAGGGATGGGGGGATTACTTTTCACAAGTAAGATTGAGCATTATTATTGTATTTTGTGAATAGAATATTACTTACTGTACAACGTTGTA
The DNA here is from genome assembly GCF_902500255.1 of Thalassophryne amazonica. Lineage (NCBI taxonomy): Eukaryota > Metazoa > Chordata > Actinopteri > Batrachoidiformes > Batrachoididae > Thalassophryne > Thalassophryne amazonica. The sequence continues at coordinate 90,865,947 of NC_047114.1, read as the reverse complement.
CAGTAAGTAACTATAGTTTAGTGCCGGAGGCTAACTGAGACATAACAGCTATATTACAACTGACAAAATAATGCTCCTGTCGAAATAAAATAAATATTACTGGTATAACAATGATCAGCTAATTTTACACAGGTGGCAGAGACTGCATTATTCACATGTAGCTAATTGTTTCACTCTAAAACAGTATATGCTACCTCTCGTGTCTCAGCCACTTACATCCTTAAAAATCCTGAAAACAGAATATCTGATTGTAGAATAGTTTGCAAAACAAGTTTACTCACAATTTTCAGCAGCTTTGGTTTATTATCTGTAGATATGCATTAAAATAGGAGTTTTGTTGAAGAAAGTAGGAGGAAGTAAATAAGTAAACATTTCTACAGTGTTTTTTGTAGGCTCTCCAAAATTGGCCATTTTTGTTTTGAAGGTTTCCCAAAGACAAAGATGTCCGGAAGAAATGGGAAGTAGCAGTAAGGAGAGAAGGATTCACTGCAAATGATTCTTCTGTGTTGTGCAGTGAACACTTTAAGAATGATGATTTCGACAGGACAGGTCAGATTGTCTGACTGCAGGATGGTGTTATTCCATCCATCTTCAGCTTCCCGGTTCACGTCCAAAGAGTAGGTGTGGGCTTTAGTGTTAAAAATGTGCTATGTATGTGTATGTGTATATATATATGTGTATATGTGTGTGTGTATATGTGTATCTCTCTATCTTCATTGCATGTGAGTTTGAATGATTTTTCTATAATACTAAATACATGTCCCACTTTAGGAAAAGCCGAATGGGTTGTCTGAGAAATGTTGGCATTCTTACTATAAATGGTCTAAGTATTTCATTCTGGAGTGTGAGGTCTATATTTTCTTTTTTTATTTGAGTAGAAAACAAAGTAAGGATTACAAAAATGTTATTGAGTGTATATATAGTCAATTGAGTTCATATCACAATTTACTTCAATATTCTGAAATGCAAAAAATTAAGGCAATGCACCCTATAGGTATATCAGAATATATTACTTTTAACCCACTATAAATATTAAAATTACATACATTGAACCATGTGCCCTGCCTCATGCATAACGTTTGAAACAAAAAAAAAATCGTGAAAATCCGTTTTTGAAAATCCGTTTTGATTAAACGCACTGACACTTCATTGCGCCTGTCAAATAGATGACACTGAGCGTAGCGCGTGCCCCTTCCAAGATGGCGGCCCTACGGTTCGCCAGTAGGAAGCAGCGGCCCCCTTTCCCATGATGAAATCTGCGGATTCAGCTTGCCACATCAATGAATGGAACCACACTGCCATCTAGTACCAGTGTGCATTTGTGAATCCGTCAGCATTTGTTTGTGGATCTGTGTTCGCGAATAGAATGTCTCAAAATGACGTCGCAGAGGAAAGCGATCCACAAATGCTGAAACTCAATTCACAAATACAATTTCCAGTTTTACAAATGTAATTTTTTTTTTTTTACAAATTAAGTTTTATATTTGCAAATACAACATTATTTGCAAATACCAATTTACAAGTTACAAATATGAAATTTGCATTTGTGGATATCTGAACACATTCGCAAATCAATGATTATTTGTAGATCACCCTGCGTGCATTTACAAATATTGAGACAATTTTAACTCCATACTAATCCGACTGGTTTTCACCTGGCTGTCTGTCAAACTGTGATGCAGTCACGCTGCTTCAGTCGTTCCGTCTTTTTCCTTGGAAAGAAAAAACGCCGAGCGCACGACACACCTCACACAAAGGCTGCTTACAAGCAAATGACGCAGTCGACAGGCTCATGCAAGCACACGTGATTCAAACCCATCAGGTTTTTGAAAAAATCAAAAGGTCCGTTACGCGGGAGCCAGAGGGAAAAGACGCGCCGCCGAGAGAAGAGACAGACAGTCCCTCCCTTGACATTTTTTTTTGGGTGCATTATACAATTGGATCACTTTTCATAATGTTTGAGATGTCACTGGAGAAAAAACAATTATAATCCAAGACATTTTCTCCTTGAAATGTTGCTTGTCACAAAAAGCCAATTTTCTCAGTTTTTTGTCAGAAATCAGCATTTTTAGTGATACCCACCCATGTTCTGCAGACAATTACTAAAGAATAGAAGGAGGTACAAACAAACGTTTTTTTTCTGATGATAAAGGAAAGTCTGAAGTTTCTTTTGGTATCTTTGTTGTTGACATGGACATAGAACTCAATTTTCTATGGGTCTTGAAAAAACACTCAAATGCTGAAAAATCCTGGCACTGCGATGTTCTGAACTTTGAAAATGGCTGGCACTCAGTGAGTTAAGAAACCTATTCAGATGCGTTAAGTCACATTAAGAATGTCAGGAATGTCATGAATGACAGAAAAATGACATTCGTAACGTGTCTTGGTTATGTGTAAACGCACCTTTAAAGCTGGCTGCCCATCTAAACTGAGCGATCGGAGTAGAAAGACCTTCGTCAGGGAGGTGTCCAAGAACCTGGTGGTCACTCTGTCAGATCTCCAGCATTCCTCTGTGGAGAGAGGAGAACCTTCCAAAAGGACAACCATCTCTGCAGCAATCCACCAGTCAGGCCTGTATGGTAGAGTGGACAGACGGAAGCCAGTCCTTAGTAAAAGGCACATGGCAGTTGGCAGCCCGCCTGGAGTTTGCCAAAAGGCACCTGAAGGTCTCTCAGACCATGAGAAACAAAATTCTCTGGTCTGAGGAGACAAAGATTGAACTCTTTGGTGTGAATGCCAGGCGTCATGTTTTGAGGAAACCAGGCACCATCCCTACAGTGAAGCATGGTGGTGGCAGCATCATGCTGTGATGATGTTTTTCAGCAGCAGGAACTGGGAGACTAGTCAGGATTGAGGGAAAGATGAATGCAGCAATGTACAAAGACATCCTAGATGAAAACTTGCTCCAGAGTGCTCTTGACCTTAGACTGGAGCGACGGTTAATCTTTCAGCAGGACAATGACCCTAAGCACACAGCCAAGCTATTAAAGGAGTGGCTTCAGGACAACTCTGAATGTCAATGAGTGACCCAGCCAGAGCCCAGACCTGAATGTGATTGAACATCTCTGGAGAGATCTGAAAAATGGCTGTGCACCGACACTCCCCATCCAATCTCATGGAGCTTGACAGGTGCTGCAAAGAGGAATGGACAAAACTGCCCAAAGATCGGTGCAAGTATTGAACAAAGGGAGTGAAAACTTGTGTACATGTAATTTCTTAGTTTTTATTTTTAATAAATTTGCAAAAATACAAAAAAACAACAACTTGTCATTATGGGGTGTTGTGTGTAGAATTTTAAGGGAAAAATATAATGCAGTGCTAAAATACCCTTGGCCATATGAGCCTTATGTTCTTTATAATTTGCAGTTGTTTAATTAATTATTAAGCTCCTGTTGTCTTACATACAGTTTATACATGTTCAATAAAGCCTCTCTATTAATCAGTCAATCCAAAACAATATTTACGTTTTAACAGCGTCTGCAGGAGGCATTGCATGTGCGTGTACATGAGCTTTTGACAAAAGCAGAAGTTATGCAAATCAAGGAATATTTGTAGATCACTCTCTGTGCATTTCCTGGTATTGAGACAAATTTAACTAAGTTCGGTACCAGCCTGTGATGTCACCATGCTAACGCCTGCAAAATAAGTTCAGAGGCGTTATTACGTTCCAAAAACTGTTTTCGGTTTTAGGCGTGTTTATTTCTCGCTAGCTTTTACATAATATGTGAGAAACATGCATATAAACACACAAAACGATGCGGTTTTGGAGAGACCAGCCACTGACATCACTGTAGAGCTGTACTCTGATTGGCTGTCACGCCCATCACTCAAAAACAAAATAGAACAGGTTCACACAGAATGTGAGTTTTTAACCTCTTAAAATAGGTCGAGGTTAGCCATCTTCAAACTTGTTCAAGGTCTGTGTCCCAAGAATGTTCCCTGTGAATTTGAAGACTGTGGCAGTAATAGAACTGGACTTGTGCTGTACACAGACGGACGGATGCCAGGTCTTCGCAATACCTGATGGCCATATGTTGGCCTTGGGTAAAAATGAATTTACTCCATTTTGGAATAAAACCATAACATAATAAAAAGTAGAAAAAGTGGAGTGAATACTTTCCAGATGCACTGTGTATCTTGCACATCCCTCATTTACTTCTGTTATTTCAGATTTTCTCATACAATACCACAACTCTGCTCTTGGCACTCTGACATAAGCTTTCTTTAAATCTGCAAACAAGCAAACAATGCAATGTTCTGATGTCAGTGTAAATCCGCCAAGAAATTTTTTTTTGGGGGGGTGCAGCTCAGGTCATCTGTGCGAGTTAAATCTTTTCTCATATGCATGGGAACCATAATAGTGCTGCCGAAACTGTAAGCTAAAACGTGCAGTGTCATTGGTTACTTTTTTCTACAGCAGCGAATTTTCAGCCAATCATAATCTCTTTAATATCTAAAGTCACTTAAAGTACCCGGTTGTGGATATTTTGAGTCTCTGAAAGTTTGATCTGTCAAGCTGCATCTTTAACATGGGCAAAATTACAGAGAGAGAGAACAAAGACCGCGTTAAAGACATCGATAGTGGTTTATTAAAAAAAAAAAAAAAAAAGGTTTAAGTGGACATGCTTGGAGCAGGGGGTGAACATGGACAAAAGCAAGACTCTGAATTTGTCCGCAAGGTTGAGCTCCCCGATAAAGTCCTCTGCACGCACGCTATGTTCGGATTTCATCAACAAAACCTTGGAAGAACACTGCAAGACAAACATGTCATCAAATTAATATTAAATGGACTAATCTGCCCGGGTCCAGAGAGCGGAAGTGGCACAGCGAGCCCCCAAAACCCACAGCACTCATACCGCTCAGCGACATCCAGTGCTCAGGTGCATGTCCAAAAATTCTATTCATGCAATTAAAATGTGTTTACAATCACTGAAATTTTTAAGTGTGGAGCAGTTTTTTTTATACTGTGCACGTACTGAAGTGAAATTCAGTGCTGCAAAACCAGCGTTTGTATATGGATTTTTGTAAAATTTGATACCATGTTCTGTTTATTTCATCATAAAACCACTAACTTAAAAAAACTGTATTTCATGGCTTTATTTTGACACGAAACACGCTTTTTCTGAAATCATGACCCATGTGGAGAAAAACAGTGCAAATGAACCCTCCTTCTTCTTTTGTGGCGTATAACGACAGCCGGCATCCTTATTGTTGTTACATTACTGCCACCTGCTGCATCATTCTGTTATAGCAGTACTAAACCTCAATGAGTCCATTGTCTTTTAAGTATTTTAAAAGCTAACACTTCCCCTCTCACTTGACCTTATGGCTAAAATACTTCTACAGAAATTTCTTTCTGGCCTTACAATTGATTTCCGTCCATTTTTACTCTTTAACAGATAAATCATTCAAAAATAACTAAATATATTTTGCCTGCATGCTGAAATTGTCCTGCCTCAATTTTATTTTATTTTGGTGAATTTCATAGACTCGCGGTACAGCTGGTGCACAGGATGTGTGCTTTTTAATGATACTACGCTGTATGTGCCTGTAGGGTTTTCCTGCTGACTGACATCAGTAGTCGGGGTGCAAACTCACATGGTGTCATTTCAGAATTTATTATGGGGTAATAATTCGTAAGCATACATTTCACATGTAAATATTAATAAAGTCACTGTTTTACACCACAGATGTTGTTTTGATAGGGTTTAGTCTCTTTAAATGATTCACACATACTTGCATGAAGTATATTTCAGAGCTCATTTCAAGTTAAGGGCCCCTTCACACACAGTGTGAATATGTACAGTTCAGGGCGACACCCGTCAGAGCAGCTTGTATGAGCGAACCACGAGACATCACGCTGACGGGCAAGCATGCACGATGCCGGTGCGACGGTTCATGCACGCGGGAACACAGTGCCAGCAGTTGCGCAATGTGGTTACATGAGAGACTCCTTACATACTGCAAAGTTTTGGACAAGCTTTGAGATAAACTCGTCTCTGAACCTGACAGTGGAGTAAATGAACATACCAGGCGTCTTTCTGGTGCTAAATTACTGCGGTACAAGACAAAAATTGCCGTTTTAGGTGGTTGTACACAGCAGTTGACTGGACTTGGAGCCGCCATATTGGATGGGTCTCTTCACAATAGGCTTGCACCAGAGTCAACCGGAGTCGATGGAGAGGGAGCAAATATGCCGGTATTTTGTGCTGCTTACAGTTGCAATAACTGGCGCAGTATAGAAACCAGATCGCATGGGATTACCTTTCATAAATAAGATTGAACAATAATTTTGGGTATTTTACTATTTGTAATATTATGTTATCATAACAAATGGTAATTATGTGTAACTTTATTACAGCAGGAACTGGTGCTCTCTCTCATTAGCTGTGTTTCCATCCACCTAGTATCGCAACTCTTAAGTGAATTTTCGTTTGTATTTTTGTCTGTATTTCACAAAGTAAGGCTGCACCACATCGCAAAATTAACTGCACTGGAGTTACAGTGCCAGCACACACAAGAAGCTGTGCAAAACAGTTCTTTTTCAAAAGTTTTAGCTCCCCAGCCCGGTTGCAAGCCTAACAAGGTAGTTTAAGACCCTGGAATAACCTGGAATTATATTGCTTTCTTTTCCTTGCCTTGAAAAAAATGTTCATCTTTGTAATAAAACCGGGTGAGCGTAGCAAAGGAAATTAAACTGATGTCCTGTGTGTGTGAGAGAGAGAGAGAAATCAAATGAACAATCCAAACTTGTTACTTTAATAACTATACAGTTAATTCATTTATACATCTAGCAATATGCCATACCATATGTCTTTGTTAAAGAGCATAAGGCAGATTCTTTCAGTATAAAAGTACATATGTCTAATGTGTAACAGCATCCTGTATCGTAACTGAATCTCTGCTGTTTCATTTCATTTATTTATTTATTTCATTCATTTAAAAGAAAAAAAAAAAACAGAAAAGCAGAAATAAAGCATCTCCATTACCAGAATGAAAAGGAGCAGAGAGAAGAACAAGTCTTATATTTTCTGCCCCTTTTTACAATACAATCTTTCAATATCCAGAGTCATTTTTCAACATTATTTAACAGATTGTATTTCTTTAACTTGTCACATACCACTGACTTATTTCATAATTATGACCATTATTAAATAGATTACATCTCTGACAGGTTACATTTTTAAACTTAAAACATTTTATACATTATTAACAAATTACATTTTTTTTTTACTTCCTTACAGCCTACTAACTTATTTTATAGTTTCATACTTACTTAATACATCTAGTTTAATACGTTTTTTTAAATAATTTAAGCGACCTTAATTCTTTAATTTCTTTGTTGAGATTGTTCCATAATTTTACACCATTTACTGCAATACTCTGTTCTTTTACTCTGGTTCTGTATCTTGGTTTTCTAAAGACTTCTATTCCTTTCAGTTTATAACTACTTACTCTTTTCTCAAACATATTTTGAATGTTTGTTGGTAAAGTATTTTTATTTGCTTGGTACATTGTTTGTAATATTTTCAAATCGACCAAATGACAAAATTTAAGTACCTTGTACTTAATGAACAATGGATTAGATGGATCTCTAAAACCACTGTTGCTAATCACCCTTAAAGCCCTTTTCTGCAGAATAAACAAAGGTTGTATATAAGTTGTATATGTTGATCCCCAGATTTCTACACAATAAGTTAAATATGGGAAAATCAATGAATTGTACAATGTTAATAAACCATAACTATTTAATGAATATTTTACTTTATGCAAAACAGCAATGGCTTTCGCTATTTTTCCTTTTATGTAATTTATGTGTGACTTCCATGTAAGATCTTCATCAATTATGACTCCTAAAAATTTCATTTCTTTTACCCTTTGTATATCCATTCCATCTATTTGTAATGACACGTTATTTATTTTTTGCTCTGTCATTAAACAATATGAAATTTGTCTTATTAATATTTAGTGACAGTCTGTTTATATCAAACCAATGCTTAACCTTTTCCAATTCTGTTTTTATCACTTGTGCTACTTCCTGTATATTTGATCCAGAGTAAAACAGCGTTGTATCATCAGCAAATAAAATGCTACCAAGCACATTAGATATATTCACAAAATCATTGATATACAAAATAAACAGTTTGGGTCCAAGTACTGATCCTTGTGGTACTCCATAAGCAATATTACACAATTCTGATTTGATATTATTTATCTGAACAAACTGTTTTCTGTTTTCTAAGTAGCTTTTTACCCACTGATGTGCAATACCTCTTATTCCATATTGTTGTAACTTGTGAAGCAATCTTGAGTGGTCAGTAACATCAAAAGCTTTTTTCAAGTCAATAAAAATACTTACAAAATAATCCTTATTTTCTATTGTTGTTGATATTTTGTCTATTAATTCCATAATTGCCATAGCTGTCGAATGTTTTGTTCTGAATCCATACTGAGCATTATTTAAAATATGATGTTTCTCAGTGAATTTATCCAACCTTGTCACAAAAACTTTTTCCATAATTTTAGAAAACTGTGGAAGCAATGATACTGGCCTGTAATTAGAGAATTTATGTTTGTCTCCATTTTTATATAATGGGACTACCTTTGCAATTTTCATTTCATCTGGAAAAATCCCTGTTGACAGAGACAGATTGCAAATATAAGTAAATGGTTCAATAACAGTTTCTATTATACTTTTTACAGTCATCATGTCTAAATCTTCATGGTCAGTTGATCTTTTGCTTACACAGTTTTTTACAGTATTTATTTCATCTTTTTCCACATTGTCCAGGAAAATACTATTGACCGTATTTACAAGTGTATGTAATGTATCTTCTACTATTGGTTTATTTCCCACCAGACTTGGTCCTACATTTGAAAAATAATCATTAAACCCATTTGCCACTTCTTTTATGTCATATATCTCTTTATTTTCTTTGACAAAGTAATTTGGAAAAGTTGCTTTCGCTCCATCACTTTCAATCACACTTTTTATAATTCCCCATGTTGCCCTCATATTATCTTTATTCTTATTTAATTGTTCACTATAATAATCTTTTTTTGTTTCCTAATTATTGTCAATAGTTTATTTTTATATTTTTTGTATCTGTGTTCTGTTTCCTTTGTTTGCATTTTTAAAAAGCACCTGTATAAATAGTTTTTCTTTGCACAAGCATTTTTTATTCCCTTTGTCAGCCATGGTTTATTTACTCTTTTCTTACTAATTTCTATTAATTTACAGTTTTTATTATATGATTTCATTAATATTTTCATAAATGAGTTATATGCTACATTAACATCACTGACATAAACTTCTTCCCAATTTTGATTTTTAAGATCATATTTTAATGCCTCTAAGGCTTTTACTGACTTGTCTCTTTTAAAGTTTATAACAGTTTTTTCTTGTACCTATTTTTATATTTAAATATTGAAAAGACTGGTAAATGATCACTAACATCTGTCATCAAGATCCCATTCCTGATAATTTCATCTGTTCTATTTGTAAATATATTGTCGATTACCGTTGCACTTTGCGATGTGATTCTGGTTGGTTTTGTTATCAAGTGGAATAACCCCAAACTATACATTGAATTCACAAAATCACTTATTCTTTGGCAACTGGGGCTCTCTATGTTAATGTTAAAGTCTCCACATATAAAAAGCGTTTTGTTTTTAATTTGATGGAATAGCTCTATTATTCTATCTGTAAATTTCACAACACAAGTGTCTGGTGCTCTGTATACACAACTGATTAAAATATTTTTAGATGTTTCATGTACAAGTTCCACTGTTACAATTTCTATGACGTCATCCACAGTTGTCATTTCTTCTACAATTGTACATATCAGATCTGCCTTTATGTACAGAGCAACACCACCGCCCCTTTTATCTCTTCTGTTCACAAAATACAGCTCATATCCCTCTATTTGAACATCAGTCATGAGATCATCATTAAGCCAAGATTCAGTGATTGCAACAATATTAAATTTATTTTTAAACTGATTTAAATAATATTTTATTTGCGACATTTTACAATACAAGCTTCGACTGTTTATATGTAAGAGTGACAGGGTATCTTCTGCAATTTTTTCACTATTTAGCTGTTCTACCGTATAATACTCGCAACCAATCGTTTTTAAGTCAAATATACTTTCATCAATATTAGTGTCTATGTCATATATTTTATCATCTGTTTCCATGTTTGATCAGATTTTTTTTTTTTTTTGGTCCAATTACCAACAGACGTCATATTTGATTGTCTATTCAGGTCTGTATTTTGTAAGGTCCTCCATGTTTTTGATTTGTATACCGTTTGTTCCTTCTTTTACTCTAATCCACACCCTACAATTCCAGACCCATGTAGCAACAATGTGCTTCTGTTTTTTTTAATAGTCTTGCTTCCCTAGCAATATCTGCATTTTTTTTTGTTAAATGCTCATTTATATAGACACTTGTTCCTTTCAAATTCTTTGCCTGTCTTAATACTTCATTTTTATATTTTCTGCTTGTAAATCGTATAACCATGTTAGACAGTTTATTTTTTCTATCTTTAGTTGGAACAGTATAGCAGTCTGATATTGTGTCTTGATGGATGTCAACACCATTTTGATATAAAAAGTTTGTAACTTGCTGTTCCAATGATTGTCGTTCTTCAGGTGGTGCATTCTCCCCACTGGTTCCACCAGAATCCACCACCCTTGCATATGTCCGATGCCTTGTTTCTAGTCCAGATATTATAACATCATCTTTTCTAGTGAATTGTTCAAGTTCATCTACACGTTGTTCAAGTTTCTTAATGATCTTGTCCTTCTCTTTAACCAGTTTTTGGAGTTCTTTAATCTCCACCGTCAGCTTGTCTAAATTAGACATGTCTTTTAATATCTGGTTTATTGAGGTCTTTATCTCCTCTATATTTTCCTCAAGTTTCTCAGTTTTCTTGGGTGGTGCCATGTTAACTATCGTGGCTTAGTATGGCCACTGTTAATTGCAAAAAACAATTTTCACCCGTAACCTCCACCACCACAGGTCCGGTCACCGCACACCAACCCTCCCCGTTGCTAACCTCGTTCACAGGCGCCCCCAGCCTCGGTCGTAGCCGCTGCTAGCCACGGATGTAGCCGCCATCAGCCAGGAATGTAGCCGTAGGCGGCCTCAGATGTTACCGCCGCCAGCCTCGGCTGCCGCCGCCGCCAGCCCTGGATGCAGCCGCTGTTAGCCTCGGATGTAGCCGATGCCTCGGGCCTGGATGTATCGCCGCCACCGATGCCTCGGGCCTGGATGAACCGCCTCCACCGATGCCTCCGCCGCCAGCCCCGGATGTAGCCGCTGCCAGCCGCGGACGTAGCCGCTGTTAGCCTCGGATGTAGCCGACGCCTTGGGCCTGGATGTATCGCTGCCACCGATGCCTCGGCCTGGATGAAACGCCTCCACCGATGCCTCCGCCGCCAGCCCCGGATGTAGCCGCCGCCAGCCGCGGATGTAGCCGCCGCCAGCCGCGGACGTAGCCGCTGTTAGCCTCGGATGTAGCCGACGCCTCGGGCCTGGATGTATCGCCGCCATTGATGCCTCGGGCCTGGATGAACTGCCGCCACCGATCTGATTCTAACAAACCAAACTGTGGGAAAATTGGTTAAAAATTTGGGGAGTTATGGATTGCTGTAGTTGGGGATACACCTTCTGTAGTACACAAGATACACAGATGTATCTTGTGTAAATGAAATGTTTGTCTTGTAAACCATTACTTATTATGCGCAATGAACTAGCTGCGTTATCTTAATATTTATCTTTATTCACTATCAATCTTTAAATTTGTTTTAGCTTGGGTAGCTTCTATGGTCTAGGCTGCAGTATTGCATTTGGTGTGGGGAGGTAAGGAAAATAATTTGGGTGAGATCAATAGGGCTTCCACTTTATTTGGGCTTGAACCCCTAGTAAACTCTTGAAGCAATGGCTCTCCGACCCGTGTGTGTGTGTATGTGTATGTATGTATTATTATTATACATATGTAATAATATATATATATATATTGTTGTACTTGGCCCCACAAATCTTAGAAACATGGTGTCTAACCAGATCCTTACTCTGGATGGCATTACCCTGACCTCTAGTAATACTGTGAGAAATCTTGGAGTCATTTTTGATCAGGATATGTCATTGTGACAAATGTGACAAAGTTTTTATTCGGCACACAATATATTCAAATAGAAAAAAAATGAACAATTCCACAAACAAACACAGACAAAACTAGTGAGTCCGAAAGGGTGTGGGCTGAAGCAAAGCTTATTAGCGCCCACCCCTGCTCGTACAAGTCCAACAATTCTTATCAGTCATATTTACATAAATACAAATTCACTACTACATGTCGACACACAGACATACACATCAATATACTATTCACTTATAATTATATTTATATAGTACCAGATCACAAGAAAGTCGAATCAAGGCACTTTACGCCAGTAAGGACTAACCTTACCAACCCCCAGAGCGAGCACTAGGCAACTGTGGTGAGGAAAAACTCCCTATAAGGAAGAAACCTCAAGCAGACCAGGCTCTTGGGGGTGACCCTCTGCTTGGGCTGTGCCATATATACCTATATACATACTTATATACTTTACAAACATAAATATATACATACATACATATACACAGTCACTTATATACATATACATATACACCTACCCATATCTATATATCTACATACGCATATACATACCCACACATTCAAATATACAATGAGTCCCATTTATAAATTGAACATTCCATATAAATCAAATTATATTTGCTTCTTTATGATACTTAGACATGATGTTCTTTTTGAGTAGTTTCTTAAATCTTACTAAGGTACTACTCATTCTAACATCTGTTGAACATTTGTTCCATTTCCTCACCCCAACCACAGACACACAAAAACCCTTTACATTTGTTCTTACTGGTGGTTTCATAAAAACTGCACAACCTCTTAAACTATATCTGGATTCCCTCAATCGGAACAGACTCTGGACATGTCTCGGTAAGGCTTGGTTTTTCGCTCGAAATAAAGTTTGAATTGTAATGTAATCGACCAAATCTATGAATTTTAATAAATTTAAAGACACAAATAAAGAATGAGTTGGTTCACAATATTGTTTATTGCAGATGATTCGTATGGCTCGTTTTTGCAAAAGGAATATTGGATTGGTATTTGATTTGTAAGTGTTTCCCCATGACTCAACACAATATGTCATATATGGTACCATCAGAGAATGATATAAAGTAAGTAACCCTTCTTGCGGCAGTAGGTCTTTGGCTTTATACAGAATGGCTATAGTTTTTGACAATTTTGATTTCACATAATTTATATGTGGTTTCCAGCTAAGTTTATTATCAATTATAACACCTAAAAATTTATTCTCTGTTACTAACTCAATTTCCTTATTGTTTATAGTTAAATTTTTACATTTGGGTGCCTGTTTATTTCCAAATATAATACATTTAGTTTTCCCAAGGTTGAGTGACAACTTATTAGCCTCAAACCAAACCTTAAATTTTTCCAGTTCTTTCTCCACTATGTCCAGAAGCTGTTCAAGATTTTCACCGCTACAGAACACAGTTGTATCATCCGCAAAAAGGACACATCTCAGTGAACTCGACACCCAACTTATATCATTTATATAGATTATAAACAACAAAGGACCCAGCACTGAGCCCTGCGGCACCCCACATGTGACATCACTGAGTTCAGAATTTGTATTATTGAATTGAACATACTGAAATCTGCCTTGTAAATAACTAGCTATCCATTCATATGCCAGACCTCTGATTCCATATTTCTGCAGTTTAATTAATAGTATTCCATGGTTAATTGTGTCAAACGCTTTCTGTAAATAAAAAAAAAAACACCTATTGTGTATTGTTTGTCAATTGCAGTTGCTATACTTTCTACAAAGTCCATCAAAGCATGTGATGTAGTTCGAGACCTTCTGAATCCATATTGTTCTTCACAAATGATGTTATGCTTCAGTAAATAATCATTTAATCTTTTAGCAAATATTTTTTCCAAAATTTTGGAAAATTGTGGCAGGAGTGATATAGGTCTATAATTAGAAAATGTGTGTTTGTCACCAGTTTTAAACAGAGGAATTACTTTGGCTATTTTCATTTGAGAAGGAAATTTACCAGTACTTAGTGACATATTGCAAATATAATTGAACAGTTTTACTATACAATCAATAACTTTTTTTAATAAAGCCATATCCAAATTATTAAAATCAGTCGATTTCTTACTTTTTGAACCATGAACCAGATCAAGTATTTCCCTTTCATGAGTACCACCAATGAACATTGAAACAGATTTGTTAAACGTTGAATTATTTACCCAGAAGTTATTAGTTGATGAGTCAATTTTACTGGCAAGATTTTTACCTACATTAACGAAGTATTCATTAAAGTGTTCAGCAATAGACTCGTCGTTATCAATCGTGATGTAGTTGTTACTCTGAAAAAATGAAGGATAATCTCTAGTTACTCTATTCTTTTTTACTATTTCATTTAATATGTTCCATGTGTTTTTGATGTTATTTCTATTTTTGACAAGTAACTCATTATAATATATTTTTTTACTGAGTCTCATGATATTGATATGTCATTCAATGCGCATATTAAACAAATATGTAGGACTGCTTTTTTGCATTTGCGCAATATCTCTAAAATTAGAAAGGTCTTGTCTCAGAGTGATGCTGAAAAACTAATTCATGCATTTATTTCCTCTAGGCTGGACTATTGTAATTCATTATTATCAGGTTGTCCTAAAAGTTCCCTGAAAAGCCTTCAGTTAATTCAAAATGCTGCAGCTAGAGTGCTAACAGGGACTAGAAGGAGAGAGCATATCTCACCCATATTGGCCTCTCTTCATTGGCTTCCTGTTAATTCTAGAATAGAATTTAAAATTCTTCTTCTTCTTACTTATAAGGTTTTGAATAATCAGGTCCCATCTTATCTTAGGGACCTCATAGTACCATATCACCCCAATAGAGTGCTTCGCTCTCAGACTGCAGGCTTACTTGTAGTTCCTAGGGTTTGTAAGAGTAGAATGGGAGGCAGAGCCTTCAGCTTTCAGGTTCCTGTCCTGTGGAACCAGCTCCCAATTCAGATCAGGGAGACAGACACCCTCTCTACTTTTAAGATTAGGCTTAAAACTTTCCTTTTTGCTAAAGCTTATAGTTAGGGCTGGATCAGGTGACCCTGAACCATCCCTTAGTTATGCTGCTATAGACTTAGACTGCTGGGGGGTTCCCATGATGCACTGAGTGTTTCTTTCTCTTTTTGCTCTGTATGCACCACTCTGCATTTAGTCATTAGTGATCGATCTCTGCTCCCCTCCACAGCATGTCTTTTTCCTGGTTCTCTCCCTCAGCCCCAACCAGTCCCAGCAGAAGACTGCCCCTCCCTGAGCCTGGTTCTGCTGGAGGTTTCTTCCTGTTAAAAGGGAGTTTTTCCTTCCCACTGTCGCCAAGTGCTTGCTCACAGGGGGTCGTTTTGACCGTTGGGGTTTTTCCATAATTATTGTATGGCCTTGCCTTACAATATAAAGCGCCTTGGGGCAACTGTTTGTTGTGATTTGGCGCTATATAAATAAAATTGATTTGATATGTATGTGTGTGTGTGTATATACACCCCAATTAAAGTGAATTTGGGACGTTGTGTAAAATGTAAATAAAAACAATACAATGATTTGCAAATCCTCTTCAACCTATATTCAGTTAAATACACCACAAAGACAAGATATTTAATGTTCAAACTGATAAACTTTATTGTTTTTGTGCAAATATTTGCTCATTTTAAAATGGATGCCTGCAACACGTTTCAAAAAAGCTGGGACAGTGGTATGTTTACCACTGTGTTACATCACCTTTCCTTCTAACAACACTCAATAAGCATTTGGGAACCGAGGACACTAATTGTTGAAGCTTTGTAGGTGGAATTCCTTCCCATTTTTGCTTGATGTACGACTTCAGTTGTTCAACAGTCCGGGGTCTCCGTCGTCGTATTTTGCGCTTCATAATACGCCACACATTTTCAATGGGCGACAGGTCTGGACTGCAGGCAGGCCAGTCTAGTACCCGCACTCTTTTACTACGAAGCCACGCTGTTGTAACACGTGCAGAACGTGGCTTGACATTGCCTTCCTGAAATAAGCAGGGACGTCCCTGAAAAAGACGTTGCTTGGATGGCAGCATGTGTTGCTCCAAAACCTGGATGTACCTTTCAGCATTGATGGTACCATCACAGATGTGTAAGTTGCCCATGCCATGGGCACTAACACACCCCCATATCATCACAGACTTTTAAACTTTCCACTGGTAACAGTCTGGATGGTCTTTTTCCTCTTTTGTCTGGAGGACAAAAGAGGAAAAAGTTTTTTCGTCACAGCCTCACGAAATTTGGTACACATATTTACTATGCTAGGACGCACAAAAAAGTCTGTTACCGTCATGGTGAAATGTTGGCAGGAAGTCGGCCATTTTATGGTGTATAAGATGTCTTATTTCTTCTGTGGTGTACAGTAGCTCTGCGGGAGCACCTCCAATTTTGTTGTCCCCCCGTACAGTTAGAACTTTATTAATCCCTTGGGAAGACTCCCTCTTGGAAACTGAGGTGTATAGCAGAACACAGGTTAAGAAGCACACAGAATATCAAAAGTGAAAGTAAAAAAACAATTTGCAAATATAATTTTAAATACACAACTATAAATACAGCTCGTTACTGGTTTACTGGCTACTACTGTTCCTCTCCTTCCCCTCCTCTGTCTTCCTGTTAGTCCTCCTCCCCCAGAGTCGGGTGTTTTTCATTCTTTTGGTCCTGCACTTGGGAATGACAATAAAAATGATTCTATTCTATCTTTGCGATTCAGTGTTCTGCTGCAATTGTGATGATGGTTATTCTTCTTTTCCATTTTACACCTCACTACAAATTAATTTTGATTTGCCGTAGAACTGGGAAAGCTTATCTTAAAACACTGTCATTTATGGTGGATTTGGCACTTTGGTTACAAAGATGAGTCAGTGGTCTCAGGCTCGAGTACAGGTGGTGACGTGTTCAGTGGAGTCACTAAACGCGTCACCTAATGTAACATTTTAAAACTCTGGGACATAGCTAACAGGAGGCTGTCGATCAGCGTTGATGTGACCACGTGTGTTCCATTTTAGATCCAAGCTGCAGTCTTGATAATGTTGAGAAAAATGATGTTTGCTAACGTTGCCGTGGTATTCACAGTAAAGACATCTGCCTCCAAATGAAAATGATTTGTAATTGTCAGCGTTTTGTTTGCAGTAAGTTAACAAAGCTGGGAAAAATAAGTGACGCGGTAATGAAAAAGATGGCAAAATTAATTGGATTTTTTTTTTTTCTGGTTTTGTTTAACAAGGTGTGCTTTTAATTCAAGCAGAGGCGCACCACCTCGCTTGTTCAGAGCTGAGGGAAACGCTGCATACTAATTCCTCTTGTTGTGGGAGGGTTGGCGGGGGTGTGTATGGCACACAAGCAATTTTTAATCGACTTATTTTCTATCTTCAGGGCATAACCTCATTACTCGTTAATGAACAAAATCCTAAAAAGCATAGAAGCTCCTGTCACTCTCTGGCCTGTTCTGTCGTTACCTTAGTTTCAGTGTAGCGTTCCATCTCTGACCCTCTCTGAGCCAAAGCTTGTGTTGGTAATGAGCTGTTGGCGAGGTGGAGGCTGTGAGGTGAGATCTGTCTGGCACACTCGGTGTGTGTGTGTGTGTGTGTGTGTGTGTGTGTGTGTGTGTGTGTGTGTGTGTGTGTGTGTGTGTGTGTGTGTGTGTGTGTGTCAGTCTCACAGGCTCCCACAAGGTTATGCTCGGCGGCGGAAGGCATTACGAGTGCCTAACGATCCTGCGTGGGCCTCATTGGACTTCAGCCCTAATCAGGCTTCGCATCGACTTTCAGAGCGCTGCACGTCTGCAGTGCACGAGGAGGCACATTTTTTTTTATGTTTATTTATTTTAATGAAGTCTCTAATGAAGAACAGTTGAGTCTTGATGCTTGATTTGTCTTGATTTGCATTAGATAACAGCTCCAACTCCAACCTGACTTCATTCTCATTCATTACCTACCTAGACATTTTGTGGGGGCAGCAGGACCAAATGCATCTGACTTTCTTTGTCATCTATCATTACTTTTTCTTATTTTTTTTGTAAAATTGCCATCCATAATGATGGTAAGCTAACAGTTCCCCAGAGTTCGCTGAACAACAAGTTTGAGAAAAGCAATTAATGAGGAAAACTTTGGACTGTTATCACAATGGGTTGCGTGCGGCTGTCCCACCTCCTCCTGGTCCTGCTGGTCTGCTTTCATACTTGTTACTTTTTGTTTTGATCTGTACTTTTTGTGTACATGTTACATCAAAGTTGTGGTGTTAACCACAGTATCTGTTTAGACATGAGCAAGAAAACTAGAGAATAATGGTGGGTGAGTCCACGTGAGCACAGGGGTGCGACCATCTGTGCACTCTGCAAAGATGTTAAAAATAAACCCGCTCCTCTCTAACATGAAGATTTCTTAAAAAAAAAAACAGTCTTTGCTGTATGTAGATACTTTGCATATAATATGAGTAAAATACTGAGTGGTGCTTCTAAATGGTATTTCAGTTGTATGTAAATTTTATTTGAAAAAGTGGTCTGTATTGCACCTAATCTGTAGTAAGACTGAATGTATGTCCCTCTGCTGTCCAAACAGCACCACAAAATTGAGCCAAACTTGGAACCCGTATACTTTGACAGACGGGGAGTGATATTGGCTATTGAGCACTGTAGTAGTACTAGTTGTAGTAGTAGTTAAAGGGAGACACACTTTTGTTCTCGCATGTAGGCAAGTGTGCTAAAAGGTTGGTATCATACTTTTCTATTCTCCTCTTTTTCCTTTGAGCTTTTTACCTCTTCATTTTTCAAGTAACAGTAGCATAGTAGTGGTAGTAGTAGTAATACTGGTGGTATTAGTAGCAGCAGATGTCTCTTCTTGAGGCAGCTTTAGATGCCCCCTAACAGTTTTCTGTATTCCAGGGTAGGTGGGAGGTGATAGCTTTGTAGGTGAAGAGGAAGTTTTCATTTCAGTCTCTGAATCAAGTTCCCCCTGGGGCAGCTAGTTACTTTCATAATTTCTTTTCAACAAGAAGTTCCACCCCAAAGCCAAAAGCAGCTTTTTTTTTTTCTTTTAACCGGATATCAGGTTATTAGAGAAGACTCTTCGGGGTTATTAAAGGCATACAATGTGTTACATTTGCTGAAATTCAGATGTTTAAATTAAGTAGCCCATTGTCAGCTCTGCAGCAGATTTTCACAGCTGAAACTAACATCCAGTTGTGTTGTATTTGGCCTGTCATAACTATTTTTGTTGGGCAGTAGAAAGAAATAATTTTGATACACAATGTCTTAATTTGAAGACTGTTTTTATGCAACTCATAATGCAAGTATTCACTTTCAAAGAGAAATGCACTTTTAATTAAAGGTACAGTGCCATTGGATTTTTTTTTTTTTTTTTAAAGATTTAAGTCATGAAAAGAATTTTCTTTGGCACAACTAAAATTTTATTCCTTAGCATTTAGATAAGGGATTCATAATTCACTTGGTGTGTCTTACAGAAAACTGGCTGAAAATGTGATGATGTGAACAATAATTCTTTAGAATCTATACAATTTTTGTCTGTAATTCCTAAAAGCTGGCGATCGACACTCCAAGCACCTCTTGATTGTTTCATGTCAGCCCCGTTGTCGTGGTGCACAGAGGCACGATTACACAAACTGTATTGGACCTGACTGCAAGGACTCTCTCCAAATGAGCCAAAATAACAGAAGCCATTGACCTTTGTGACAAATGTGCCCAAACAGGTGATGTGCAACAGGTGCCACTGAACATTTTAAGGCTGTCCTGTTTGTCTCTCTCGCGCTCGCTCTGTCTGTGTTTAAATGCCTCAAACATGACCACTGAAAATGGACAGTAGAAGTTCAAACCTGTTATATGTTTTTGGAAAAGTACTTTTTTCTGTCTTGCGTGGCTATGCTGGAATACTTTTCCCCTCCCTTTGGACTAAACGTCTAGGTTGATGTCATTCAAATAGTGTTGTGTGAATAATAAAGATTCTTAATGTCAAATATGTAACATAAGATGTGGAAAATATTGTTCTGAAATGATTTGACAGTTTAAAAAAAAACTGTGCAGTTTTGTCACTGGCTTGATATCTGTTTTATAGTGCATACTTTATGGATCCAAAATGTACAGCGTCGTAAAGAAAAGGAAATCATGCTGTCCTCTGATATTGTTTATATGGCTGTTTTTTTTTTCTTTGTTTTTTTTTTATATTTTGCATTCTTCGCCTCATCCAAATGGTGGTCACAGTTGTGTCTTGACATTGTATAACTGTACATTTTTTAAAGATTTAAGTCATGAAAAGAATTTTCTTTGGCACAACTAAAATTTTATTCCTTAGCATTTAGATAAGGGATTCATAATTTGATATTGTCTGGAAACGATTTAACATTTCAACCCCTGAGGGGGAGAAATTCAAAGGATGCTATGACCAATATTTGGGAGATTTGGTAGTGATTTAAAAAAAAGTCTTATTGATGTTAAAGCAAGATCTCAAAACGTCACGTGCACACGTTTCCTCCTGTAGTTAGTCTGCGTAATAGCAAAGAAGGAAAAGCCTATTCACTATGGAATGACATTTTCTCAGATTTGTGAAATTTGAAAGGCCGTATAGCTTTAAGAATATTCAGGATGTTGGAAATTTTAAAATATTTTACATAAAAGAGCAGCAAATAAAAGTAATTCAGGATTGGACAAATATTGCACTTAAATGAGCAAAGGTGCTGCGCTTAGTGGTTCATTAGCATTTATAGTCTATTTTCTGTCATTCAGGAATCCAGAAATGCTCCCACAGCGGTGGGGTGGAGCTGTGGAATTTGGCTTTGAAACAGAGTTCATTTGGACATGTTCTTCTAACTTTGTGATTGGAATTATTTAGTCATCAGGGAAAAGCACCTATTAGTATTTATTAACACATTATCTTGACTTCACATGCGTCACTGTCACTCTGTGCTGTTTATTTTAAATCATTCTGACTACATTCATATATAAACATATGGAAGAAAGCCATGTCTATATATCATACAACAAATCAGTATTGTAATTACTAGCTGTTTGCAGAAAGTTGTCAGATTAAAACTCTTCATGCTAGGTGTAAATCATTTATACTTGATGACACACCTCGTTTTTGTTGGGGATAGGGGTTAAAGGTTGGGTGTGCACAAGGTGGGATGGGAGGGATGCCCCCCCCCCCCCCATTTGGCAAAAACGGGTCAACAAGGTGATCCTGAATCACAGCATTCATGTTTGTTTGTTTGGTTGTGGCTGTTAATTGTTTCTTAGGCCCATCTCAAAGTGCCCCGGGGCAGTATCCCAACTATCCCCAGGGACAGGGGCAGCAGTATGGGGCTTATCGACCCCCTCAGCCCGGACCCCCACAAGGTCAGCAACAACGACCCTACGGCTATGACCAGGTGAGTATCGTCGCAACTCTTGACAGTCGTAATTCTTGTCTGCACATTTGTTGTATTTGTCCTTTATTATGTTTTTTAGCCGACTTGGTTGTACGTTTGTGGTGTTCTGTGTTTAGACTAAATCAGATCTGATTAAACTGAGCCAACCTAGAAAGTAGACATGCATGCTGTCGTCATACTGGGGATTAAGTTGTAATTTGTTTCACACTATCAGTATTGGTTATCTCCACTGCCAACCCAGTAAGATTTAAAGGGCTGTACAAGGATTTCTCCTTAAACTTGATATAGACTGCTCTAGTGTTCAAAGTTAGATCTATCTGTATTTCCTGTGGTCTAATGTCGGGACCACAGCTACACTTTGATATCTTTATTTTTGAATATTCAGGCACACATGAGGAAATAAAGACCCGGGGATTTGAACCCCTGACTAGCTCTATAAGAAGCAAAGGTAATCGTTGCTGTGAAGACCTCAACATCCAATCTAGACGTTGGGCCACCTAACCCTTTAATTAACATTTATTTCTTCTGTCTCCTGTCTTTTATTTTTCTCTATGTTCCATCTTTCTCCTCAGTTTTTCTTTGCTTATTTTGTTTAATTGTCCTCCTCAGAGTGAGTTCATTGTGTTATTAACCAGGGGTCGAATAAGAGTCACGAGGTCCAGAAGCACAGCACAAATAGTCAAAAAAAGAAAAAAAAACAAAAAACATCTCCGTCATGCACAGAGCAACACTGGGTTTGATGCATGTCAGTGTGCTTTTGATGAATTGGAATATATTTGACCGTCCACACTAAACTGACAAATTGTAACTTGTTCTCATTGTAATTTACACTCATGAAAAAAATTAATAGTTCGACCCCTGTTTAGAAATGCATCACTAGACCGTAAGAATGCCTTCTTCAGCCACCATCGAAGTCTCTGAGATGTCAAAGCTAGAACTTATAACTCTTTAGTTGTGAGGCCATGCTGCCACCTGCTGGTCAATGCTAGCGATGCAACCAGAAATGATGGTTTGCACCACATTAGAAGCGGTTGAAAGCACAGGTGTTTTATTTGATTGAGGCTTTGAAATAGAGATGTTTCCCATGGCTTTGTGAGTGTTGGTAATGTGTCACACTTCTCTCTGCAGGGCCAATATGGAAATTACCAGCAATGAGAGGGGGCAGAGATCTCTGCTCTGACCTCTGGTCAGCTGCTAAAGCAGACCTTACCGATGGCTGCAGCTCACAGACTGATAACAGACGCAGACAGAAATGACACGTTGCCCCTCTCGGTTCGCACCTCTCCTTACCGATAAATTGTATTCTTCTTATCATGTACAGCGACCTCCGTCAAAATCCGCCCACTCGCCCTCTGGTCCAGTATGTCTCAAAGCAGCAATGCCTTAAATATGGAACTGCCTTATTCTCCAGCATTGCAGATTGTGAAATGAGCAAAAATTTTGGATATCGGAGAGAAATTAAACATGTGGTTTCAGTCTACTGTGGTGCATTATTCCTCTGTCCTTCAGTTGCCTATTTAAAGGAAGCAATAATGCCAGTAGTTGGGGCGTGCACGTGGAAATACAGATGAGATAATGCACCAGAAAAAACAAACAAACAAAAAAAAACAACTTTCTGCTAGGCCATGGTACATGTCTTGATGTATGTGACAATGTAAAAATATATTTTATGCTTTTTAGATTAAGCTTACTTTGTATACAACATTGGAAAACTAGTACTAAAAATGTTTATTTCCTGAAGTGTACGTGTCAATGTTTTTTATGAACTGTAATGAAGATCGCATCCAGCACACATTATATATATATATATATATATATATATATATATATATATATATATATATATATATATATATATATATATATAATATAAATTTTCAGTTGGATCTGCGATTTCAGTGACGCTGAGACTGTGACTACACCGAATAATAATGATGTACAAAAATAAGCAGTGTCTTTTTAGAATTACAGAGTTGTAATAACTGTAGCCTGAGGTTCGGCCACACAGTCAGGTTCATAACTATTTGGACCGGCCATTTTTTGTGTGTGTGTGTGTGTGTGTGTGTGTGTGTGGTGGTGGTGGGGGGTGGTGGTGGTGTCCCAAGAATCCCAATCATTTCGCCCGTGTACACCGTCACGGGGGGAATTAAAATGAACCAGTTAAAATGTGCTTATAGAGTTTCAGCTTTAATTAAAGCAATTTAGAAATGTTGAATTTACCGTTTACAATTTGTGGCCATTCGTATACGTCTTATCCACTTTTTCAGTGGCAGTAAGTAGTTGGACAACGTAATAAGGATCATTTTTACACACACACACACACACACACACACACACACACACACACACACACACACACACACACACACACACACACATATATATATATCTCCACAAATCCCAAGTCAGGGTAGATACATGAACATTTCCAAGTCCCTGAATATCTCCTAGTCTTCATTTGCATCAATCATTAAGAAATACAAACTGTTCAGTACTATATGGTGAAACTGTAGTAGGCATTTCTCAAAAACTGGAATACCCTGCAGGAAGAAGTCTGGTGAGGGACGCCACCAAGGAAAACTATGGCAAGAAGACTAGCGAGGGATGCCAC
Organism: Thalassophryne amazonica; assembly: GCF_902500255.1. Taxonomy (NCBI): domain Eukaryota; kingdom Metazoa; phylum Chordata; class Actinopteri; order Batrachoidiformes; family Batrachoididae; genus Thalassophryne; species Thalassophryne amazonica. Next base: position 90,841,781 of record NC_047114.1, on the reverse strand, counting down.
CAAGGCAAACTGTGGCAAGGAAGAAGTTTCTGGTCATATCATTTGAGAAAATGTGCACAGTGCAACTTTTGTCTGTTGCACCACCAGTTATACAGTTTCATGGTGGAGTGGAGTTTGCCTAAAAGAAAGTCTGAGTCTCCCATTTGTCGTCTGGTCAAGTAGTAGGAAATTTCATGTCTCCTTTTGAAGAAAATCCTCTGTCCTACTCCACCGTGAATCTGAGCCTGGTGATGCAACAGGCAAAAGTCAGACTATGCACCGTGTATTTCACGTAACCACAGAAGGCTAGAACTCCAGAGTTCTTGTGTGCCTTGGCAGCTTCCCTCACTAGTCTTTATCTTGCTCAGTTTTTGAGAACTGCCTATTCCAGACCGATTTACCCTATGGTTTGCGTTTCTTAATGATTGGCATAAATTAGGTCTAAGATGTTCAGTGACTTAGAAATGTTCATGTATCCAACACTTGGTGTGTCTTACAGAAAACTGGCTGAAAATGTGATGATGTGAACAATAATTCTTTAAAATCTATACAATTTTTGTCTGTAATTCCTAAAAGCTGGCGATCGACACTCCAAGCACCTCTTGATTGTTTCATGTCAGCCCCGTTGTCGTGGTGCACAGAGGCACGATTACACAAACTGTATTGGACCTGACTGCAAGGACTCTCTCCAAATGAGCCAAAATAACAGAAGCCATTGACCTTTGTGACAAATGTGCCCAAACAGGTGATGTGTAACAGGTGCCACTGAACATTTTAAGGCTGTCCTGTTTGTCTCTCTCGCGCTCACTCTGTCTGTGTTTAAATGCCTCAAACATGACCACTGAAAATGGACAGTAGAAGTTCAAACCTGTTACATGTTTTTGGAAAAGTACTTTTTTCTGTCTTGCGTGGCTATGCTGGAATACTTTTCCCCTCCCTTTGGACTAAACGTCTAGGTTGATGTCATTCAAATAGTGTTGTGTGAATAATAAAGATTCTTAATGTCAAATATGTAACATAAGATGTGGAAAATATTGTTCTGAAATGATTTGACAGTTTAAAAAAAAACTGTGCAGTTTTGTCACTGGCTTGATATCTGTTTTATAGTGCATACTTTATGGATCCAAAATGTACAGCGTCGTAAAGAAAAGGAAATCATGCTGTCCTCTGATATTGTTTATATGGCTGTTTTTTTTTTCTTTGTTTTTTTTTTTATATTTTGCATTCTTTGCCTCATCCAAATGGTGGTCACAGTTGTGTCTTGACATTGTATAACTGTACATTGTAATAAATTGGAGGAATATACACACTGGGTTATTTATGGGTGTTGGACACGATTGCCATTGTGACAAAAATAATCATTTGTCCCGAAGATGAAACACGGCGTCGTGCACTCTATTGGTGCCGTCAAAATGTGACGGTATGATGTAATTGTTTCGTCTCGGTCTGCTGTCTGGTAGGCGGCTTCCTACCGATAATGACCCTGTCCTGCTCAGCAGCATGTCGACTTTTTCCAGATGCATCCAGAGAGGTCCAGAGCACATTTACACCCAAAATTACCTTCTCTGTCCCTCTGCTCCCTCCAGAGAGCGAGAGGGACTACCTGTCACTTTGAGGGGGGGAGGCATACAGATGGTGTGCCAGATGTGTGGCTGGAGCATGTGACGGGAGGCTGGTGCTGGTGTTAAGACGGCCGCTGCTCCGGTGGCTTTGGTGCTGCAGCCGAGCGTGTGAACGAACGTTTGAGATGCAAAGAAAAAAAAAGTGTGATTCATCAACTTTGTTTTTTTTTTTTTTTTTTTTTTTGTTTTTTTCTTCCGTGTGTGTTCCGTGCTGTTTTCGTGGCGTCTCCTGGTCGCGCTGCCGTCCTGCTGCTCCACAGCTGGCCGCCCCACCCTTCCCAGCTGCCACTGGGGCTCCCCCTGGCCCCTGTGTTTGGCAGAGCTGGTGTTTTGGGCGCTCCCCCACAGTCCTCCCTGGCAGCTGCTGCCCTCAGCTGTGCTCTCGCAGACGGAATTGGGGTCAGACAAAGTCACTCCTCCTGCGACTGTCTGGGGCTGTGGTAGGAGGATGAAGCAGGGGCATGGAAAAGTTCTTCAAATGCTCCATGGGCATCAGAAAGTGAACAGATTATGATGGTCTTAAAAGGGCACACTAAGGCCAGGTTTCACCAATTACTCAACACCAAATCAATGCAAACCCAAGATATTTGAGATAAAAGTTCATCTCACAACCTTTTTGTAGTACTTAAGGTGCTGAAATTAACCACATTTGTTTGGGTTAAATTTCTGTTGCTGTAAAGTCGAGCCTCAATCACGTTATTACCTTAAATTTGTACCCAGAAAGACCCATGTCGTTCATATTTTTATCTCCACCAAGGACGTTATGTTTTTGGTCGCGTTTGTTGTTTGTTTGTCTGTCTGTCAGCAGGATAACTCAAAAGTTTTGAACGGATTTTGATGAAATTTTGTGGAGTGGTTGGAAATGACAAGAGGAACAAGTGATTAAATTTTAGTGGTGATCTGGATCAGGATCCAGATCCAGGAATTTTTTAAAGGATTCTTCACCATTGCGGGATAGGGGGAATTTTGACATTCTAGTTTCTAACTCCACAAAAACAAGGCAGAAAGGCTTGAAAAAAATGAAGGTGTAACATAGTCAAATGTTCTATCAAACAAAATTTGGTGATGATTGGATCTGGATTAGGGAACTGGTGATCCAGAATATGCAAAAATATAGGCAAAATAGAAAATGTGTCAGTGTGAGGTGACAAATGAAGCTAGAGATGCACAACTAACACCAAATTGTAGCTGAATCTGTACTGATTCAGTAAGGTGTCATCAGATTTGATGTAGCTTCAAATGTTATGGAGCTAGATCCAGAAGAAAACCGCCATTGGGTGATTCTTTAACTACGGGCACTAATGGCCTTGTAAATGTAATTTCCACCACACCATTGCCTTACAATATAAAGCGCCTTGGGGCAACTGTTTGTTGTGATTTGGCGCTATATACATGTGCTCTGATGTCACTGTTTATCTCCATAGAAACTACCCAAACAATCTTTCATACAAACTCTTTAAAGGGACATTACAGTGTTGTGGTGGAAATTACGGCAATAGTGTGGGACAACTACATTTTGTTTAAAAAAATCACAACAGTTGTATGACATTGAATACCCCAATTATGTTTTGATTATTTTACTGATATTTTATTCAGATATTTTAAAACATTAGAAAATGTTTCTTTACCATTCATTTTTATCATTGAAGATCAAAAGTCTGGGTGTGGGACAAGCACAAAACGGCAATATTTGCATATAATGATGCTGAAAAAAGGTGAAAAAGTCATCAGACTACTAGAACAAATTTCTTAACACATTCATTGTAAAGATAACTATAAAAGTGTGAAATTTCCCCTTTTTTCTGTTTTTCATACAATATGATCAAAGGACATAAGTGCCCGCAGTCTAAGAATCACCCCATTACCGAAAAATTGTTTTGATACAAAACCTTTGAACTACTAAAGACATAAAAGTGATTCCAAGTTGTAGTGGTATGTTTTCATGGTCAAGGATGTCAAATGTAAAGGAAAGAAAAGTGTATGTATCATAGTTTTGGTTGTAACACTGAATTGTTGAATAGATCACTGTGCCAAGGAGGGAATCTCTTTAGGGTCAGTGACCCTATGGCCTTATTTAGAGAAGTGTTTCATAAATGTTAAAAAAAATTCATATATTTGCAGTTTAGTTGAATAATAAATTGAATTTTGTCTCTTATTTTTGTCTATAAGCACATGCAATATCAATATCAGTGCTCAGATGACAGTAGCTTCTGGGAAAGGTGCAAGTTGCAATAAACTGTAATGCCAAACGCTAAGGATACATGCTATCCAGTCACAGCAGATGAAACTTTTTTACTACTGAGCAAACATCATTGTTAGACTTTTTTAGGTTCAATGATTCCACGGCGTGTAGATGTTATGGCGTCAGTGACCCCATGGCCTTGGTGGAGGTTTGCACTCTCTGAGTGCATCTAGTTCAGTTTTGTATTTCTTTTGTCATTTTATTTCACTTTGTGGCTGAATGTGTTAAAATTGTAGAGATACTTATGTCAGCAGTGAAGCACCAAATGTTCCAGACATTGATATATAATTAAAATTTCATGCCAAGTTAAAAAAAATATATATACTTGTGGTTGGAATAGATTCAGTGTGTAAGAAAACAGGAAAAAGATACTTCTTTTGCACCATAATAACATTTTGAAGACATTCAGGAACGGCATGGCGGCCATCTTTGATTTTGCTCTCTATTATCTTCAGGGAGGAAAATTGAGCTTGAAATGTGAATTTGTTTGGGATATATATCAAACAATGTCTGCAAGACATGTTTTTACCATAAAACATACAATCATGATATTTTACAGATTTATTTGCCCTGCTACTGTGGATCCTTGGCATTCAACTTTCAGACACACGTGTGAGGAGTTTTTCGAGTTACGAGGTCGCCGGATAAAGGCTTTTGGCGATGTCAATACCTGTGCATGAGAACGAAGTCTGAACTCATTGGGGTGCAGGAGAACTCGGCCCCATGTGTGAACTATGCTCAGGGCTAACCCTAACCCTAGCCCACACAAACCTTGGCAGAGTTTTCTGGGGACAGAGTTCTCTTGTCACCAGTCCTTAGGGTCCTGATGTTTTTCATTTTACTGTCAGTGTTCTGCCATTGGATCACTAAAACAATATCAGAAGCTTGGTTTATCAGCAACACCCGCTCTGCATCATGCTCGGTCTTTCATTTGTAGCAGGTGAGGACGAATAAGGGAAGAACCTCTGCAGCCAATCTGGAGTCCATCGTGACTGGGTCTTCTGGTGGACGTGGCTTTGTGAGGTGGTTCCATATCATCACTGAGGCCCTTTAGTGCCTCTGTTATCCCCGGATTCTGCAGCTAACGTGAAGTGGATGAGCGTGTATGACTCCCTCTAGGTTGCTTCGCTGACCAAGCTTGGCATGGACTGGGATGGTGCAGATGAAGTGTCTGAATCAAATCCAGCTTTACATATCGATAGCCCAACTCCGTATCCCTCTTGAGTTATTGCTGTGCTGATGGCGTAGGCACTAGTACACGTAGGGTTGCACAAACAGGCTGTGGCATTTGCATTCTGTCATAAAATGTTTAGAGACTGAGCTTGTCCACTTGCTCCCAAGCTTAAATCCATCAGTTCATTTTATAAAGTATAGATCTTTGCCAATATGTTGGTGGAGTTTACCAAAAGCAGTATGCACAGTTTTGTGACACCGCCATCTGGTGGTAATATTGAAGTTTGCGCTGAGAATGTGTTATGACCCCAATATTAACGGTTTGATTTTCCGAGTCCTCTGAAGTGTGCATGTCTTTTATTGTTGACGATGGCAAAAGCTGTCAAGTCAATTGTTTTTTAACCAATTTCATAAAAGATACCCTTTTTTCCCTCCAATCAGACCGACTTCAATTAAGGTTGTACAAGTGCCTTAATCCAGGCGTGTTCTGTAATCGTAACGGTGAAGCAGCGTTGGTGTTTAATATGATGATTATCTTGTTTAATATTTTAATAATTCAGGGCACCTTTCAGAGGAGCTACTGAGAAGACATGGTGAAATGACATGGTGATCATAGCTGGCAGGCAAGACGTGATCTCTCTCTCCTTCACTCTCCCTCCCTCCACTAACTCTCCCTTTCACTCTCTCATAGCCAGACTCTCAGTGTGACAGAAAGTCTATGGGGAGGTATAAGAGGTAGTTATGGGGGGGAATGCGGCAGCCTCCACAGTTTAATTGGAGATGTGTCACACTAAATAAATGGTGCAAAAACAAGCGCTGACTGGAGGCTTGAGGGAGGGGCCCTGGGGATGCGGGCTGTTTTATTGGGCAGGAGCTTTGCACCGCTCCAGGGTGAAACGGGGCTATGCACAACGGAGACACCCTCCAACCGCCAAACAAGGCCTTACGAAGACGACTGTGGAGAAACAGACAAAAGCATCCTCTGCAGAAAAAAACAAACAAACAGAAAACCACATCTCTCACTGCAGCTGATGAGAAAGTAAATGGACTGCATTTACATTGTGCTTTTCCATCTATATCAGAAGCTCAAAGAGCTTTACAGTGATGCCTCACATTTACACAGACATTTGCACACCGATATTACGGTGCTGCCATGCAAGGCGCTCACTACATACCGGGAGCACCTTGGGGATTAAGGACCTTGCCCAAGGATCCGTAGTGATTGGCCAGCCAGAATGGGGTTGGAACCGAGGATCCTCTGGTCTGAACTCCACTGCTTAACCACTCAACACGTCCACAGGTGTGGATGATCTTACTGACCGGCTTCTGTATTCATCTCAACTTCTTCATATGCGGCTTCACAATCAACACTCTGGACATCAAATCTGTAATAGTAAAAGGACGTGGCTACAGGTCCAAGACATTTCCACCCATTGGCACTCCAAGCAGCCACGACAACCCCCATACCACCACACGGTGATTAACACCTGGCTTCCACATACTCTTTGTATAATGTCAGTAAATCTATAAACTATACACAGTAAACTCCATAGTGGTCATCACAATGAAATGACTCTTTCTGGGAACATCCCACTAGTAAGAAGGTTCAGGTCAATCAATTAATATATTTTGATGTCAAGTTACAGTAGGCTGTACTACATGTGCTTTTCATTTCAATTAAGACATTTCTTTCACCTGTGACGTGAGAGTGAATGTTACTTTAATAAAAAGAATACATGTCACTTTGTTTTTAACCTCTGGTTATAAAGATGCACCGTACAATGTAAATGACATACACAATATTCCGTAATTAAGACTTTGACATTTAAATCAAATGACAATTATCTAACCTTCATGGCTGACTTTGTGAATTGTGATGTTTGGCTTAAGTTGGAGTAAATACACAGACTACTGAACCTTCGGATGACTGAACCTCCAGACTAGGGAATCCTTCCCTTTTTCTTTACAGAACCAACCACGAGAGGCTAATTTTGCCTGTTTTTCACTGTGGAGTATGCGCTTTAAACATAACTCATTCACAATGCATTAAAGTCACTGAACTAGTTTGTTTCCACCTATGCAACTACACAAATTTATTATCAACAGTCAACCAACGGCATTGAAGGGAGTTGCTTGTTAGCTTTCTAAAGCTTGCTAGCTTTGGTAAGCTAACAGAAAGGTAGCTTTCTTGCAGACAGCACACAGGAGCTCTCCGAAATCCACTGCAAATCATCATTTTTTTCACCCCGACATACTTGAGACAAGTTCTGGATAGAGAAAATGTCACCCATTCATTAGAATTGCAGTATAACTACTACTATTACTACTACTACTACTACTACTCTATGAGAGGTTTCATTACAAAAAAAAAAAAAAAAAATCACATTTTTAAAAATGTATTTATTTATTTTGGAACTTGTGTCGCCATTTTTAAGGTTGGCAGAAATCCCACGGGTCGTGATGATGGGATGAAGTCCCGTTGACATGTCAAGGCTTCTCACTCAATGACTTCACCAAAAGGTTCTTCACTTGAAGCCTTATTTAACAGCTCATTAGAGACCACTCTAAAAGTGATGCAAATTATTGGTTGCATTAATAAGATTAATGAACAGAATACAGTAGTTTTTACTGTTTTGAATACTTGGTCTATAAAGGTCAGTGTCCATTGGATTCTATGGCATTTACTCCTATAAGCAATAGATTTGTTGTCATGTCCCACAGCAGCTTGTAGTCAATGTTCTTGAAATGGAGCAATATCTCCACTTGGTGGACATTTACCGTTAAAGCAGGTACAGTAGAATTTCACCAAGTTCTCCAGCGTGTTATGATGGTGCAAACTATTACTTTTTAAAACCCAACTAGTAATTTTCATCGCTTGTTACCAAAATTGCAGCAACTTTAACCTTTGAACCCTGAACAAGCTGAAATTAACCTTTGTCACCATTTATGCTGTTTTTACTACATAACTCAGTACCTTTAAGTCATAGATAGTCCAAAATATACCTTTTTAGAATCCTTATGATGGGACAGATAATGTGGTATACTCTTCAAAATGACTGGAGCGATTTTAAATTTTGACAACTGTGTAATCCATCATTGACCCCTAAGTGGTGACAGCTGCCACCCTGACATACATTTTTATGTAGGCTGTGGTACACTGAGGCTCGTCTGTAAGTGTTGTTTGGGACACATTAAGTGATACCGAAAACTTGCTTAGCCTGTGAGACTAGAAACAGTCATGTGATTCCACCAAAATGATGAACATGATAATCTGAAAACAATGCAAGGTTCAACACGTTGCTTCATTTTGACATTGCTACCCATGAGATCTCATGGGATGTAGTCAGACAGTACAAACAGGGATGCACTAAGGGTAATTACATCATGTGCTACTGGGTTAGTAGTAGTACTGCAATATATTGTTCATACATTCATAATACAACTCAGATGTGTCATGCTGCCACTACACTGAAAAGTCTTGTACCTGTAGCTGCCACTACCATGTTGAGGTACAGGTTTCACACATGTAGCCGTGCCAGTGTGAACATCCTGGAGCCAATACTGTTTCTCCGTGTAATCCACTTGACCTCCAACATACCAAGAGTGTTTCCCAATATGCTACAGTTGTCTGACCAGGTTGGTGCGGCACACGAGTGTACGCATGCGCACACCTCCGATTCCAGAGTTCACGGCACGAGTTTTGATTTACCTCCACAGTGTGCTGCAGTAATTGGATGTGACACCATTCTCTCCGCTCTCCCCGGGGGACAGAACAGGAATCTGACTATTATGGCCTCAGTCATGAATATGTCATGACAGCTGCAAACAAAGGCCGGTGATTTGGATAAGGCTCTGCGTGTTGTCTCTCGCGCTGATATACGAGATAAATGCTCTGAGGGTAAATGAGTTTCCTGTAAAGCAATTTGCACTGTTTACAAAGATGATTAATTGTCATTGTTGAGGAAAAATATGTCAGAGACAGTATAAAATATGATGTTCATCATCGTGCCGAGGGCACTCTATGTAAGATATTATATGTAATTTCAAATCAACTGGAACGACTTTTTGTTTTGTTTTTTGGAGCTGACAGACGCAGACAGGGTGATCCCCTAGAAAGACGTTGTTTTGCATGCATCGGATGCGCCGTGTTTTGTTTAAATCCCATCGTTTGTTAAGGGTTTAGCCATCAAATCAAATGGAGTGTGCTGTTTTGTATGTGTTCGAGCCTCGTAAAAGCAGTCTCTGGGTGAAATAGCAGGTATGCTGATATCAGTATTCCCACAGCCTGCATAATTGCAGTAATTTGCTTTCCCTTTGGGTAATCTGTAAACATGGCTGTTTTGATGTTTTTGGCATCCTCCATTGGCTGAGATCTTTACTCCTCCGGTGAAGCCCCCTTCCCCGCCCAGGGTGACACAAATAGGTTCTTCCCCAGAAGGTGCACGTAGTTCCACGCGGGCACAATCAATACGACCCAGTCATCTGGAGAACCGTGGCGGTATTGAAAGCACCCCATGAGCTGGTTCTCACCACACTGACGTTTTAGGGAAATAAAGCTATCGATCCTACAGGGCGTCTGGCGGCGCATTAACCTGGGCCCGCAAATGAGAACGTGCTCCTCTGAATGCATCTGCCTGCAATGTTCCCAAAAAAGGTAGTCCAAGGGAGAGGAAAGGGGGGGACGCGAAGCTTGCTGCTTCCAGTGATGAGCCCGAATTTGTCTGGATGCCCAGGGCCTCCATTAGAGACCCAGGATGGCGGTATGGGTTGATGTGGTAAAGTTTGGTTGTTGGGGGGGGTAGTCCATCTCAGATCAGTGTGGGTCCTTCCCACTGACGCAGAGAGTGAGTGGGCTGACCCACAGTGAACCTGAGTGCCTGAGTGGAAGGACAATGAAGGAAAGAGCTGCCAGTATCAAGGACCTTTAACGTGCATCAAACTGCTTCGTGATTTTCTTGGGGAGGTGGGGGGGGGATAGTTTCATGCCAGCTCTCTTTAAATGCATTTACTTATTTACTGAAAATATTCTTTAAACTTTGCTGTTGGATTTATTTCAAGCTGCTGCTTTTATTGTTAGATTTAAATTTTATGCATCTGCAAACTCTAGATTTACACAAAACCCATCAGACGGCACAAGATTATATAAGACGATGTTCAAAGGCCTCACAAGCTTTTGTAATCTGTAACTAGAAGTGCACACAATAGAACACGTACTGATCATGAACACCCACCTTTGATCTGGATGACTGACCTTTGATCCTGAAAGCTAAACTTTCATACTAATAACGGTACTTTTAGCTTTGTTACTGATATTTGATTATTATTTACTCATCTTTGATCCTTATAGCTGGATGTTGGTACTGAATTTTGATGTTTGATGGACGTTGATCCTCACTTTTGATCATGAGCATTGATCTTTGATCTTGCTGACTGATTGTTCATCCTAATTACTGATCTTTGAACCTTCTACAAGATTTTTGATGCTGATTACTGAACTTTGGCCCTGTTTCCTAGCCTTTGATGCGCTGACCTTTGATCATGAGCACTGACCTTTGAGCTTGACAGCTGAACCATTGTCATTACTATACTCTGAGCCTCATTACTGATATTTGGTCTTGTATGGATCTTTGATTGTTATAGCTGGTTGTTGATGCTGGTTACTGAACTTTGATTGTTGTTTGATGGCCTTTCATCCTGCCCTTTGATCTTGTGCAGTGAGCATTGGTCTTCATGACTGACCTTTGAAAATGATAGCTGAACCTTCATGCTGATAACTGTATTTTGAACCTCATTACTGATATTTAGTCCTATTTACTCATCTTTGACCCTTATAGCTGGTTGTTGATGCTCTTACTGAACTTTGATTTTGTTTGATGGGCTTTGATGCTGACCTTTAATCATAAGCGTTGTCCTTGAAACCTGATGACTGGCCTTTGTTGTTGATTACTGATGTTTGAACTTGAGAGTTGAACTTTGATGCTGGTTACTAGACTTTGATCCAGTTTAATCCTGGTAGCTGAAGCTTGGCCCACATTGATGGCCTTTGATACTGACCTTTGATAATGAGCATTGATCTTTTATCTTGATTACTGATGTTTGATCCCAATTACTGTTTTTTGAGCCTGGTTGCTGAACATGACCCTGGTCCCTCATGTTTTATTATGTTCCTGACTGTTGTTCTTTGTGTTTGTGTATTGCTTTCTTTGTTCTTTCTGTGACCTTTGATCCTGATCTCTAGTCTTTAATGATACTCCTGATGACTGAACTCTTGACAATGTGAGGCTCATCGCTTACTGCTGGTTATATTTCTAACCTTTGATCTTAATTTCTGAACTTTGACCCTGGTCATTGCCTTTGATCCACATCTAAATTTAATGATATGTACGCTTATAAAACTAAAATTAGAGTCCAGTTGATAATAGAAAGCCCCTACAGCTTCTCCTGTGTTTCCCTAGGGGTCGCCACAGCAGATACCCGGTGGATCTGCATGTTGATTTGGCACAAGTTTTACACTGGACACCCTTCCTGATGCAACTCCACATGACATGAGAATGTCGTGGAGCCTTAAACCAAGAACCTTCCATATGGGCAACAAATGCATTTAACCTCTTTGCCACCATCCCTACCCAGAAACCAGTTTTGTTGACGACATCTTTATGGAATGAATATGAAACAGAGTTAAGACAATGGTTTCGATCGCTTGTACCCGCGATCTAGTTGTTTTGGTCATGACCCAACCCTGATGACCATAGGTCAGAGTAGGAATGAAGAAATCTGTCCTGTAGCAGCTCCATCCAGAGATGGGAGTTGTGTTTGTGTTGGCGATCCTCCTGTCCTGTGCACCAATAACATTTCTTGTATATTCGTCCGTGAATTGTTCTGTAATTTATGTTTGTATTATGGCCCAAGCAGAGGGTCACCCCTTTGAGTCTGGTCTGCTTGAGGTTTCTTCCTCAGAGGGAGTTTTTCCTTACCACTGTTGCTCTGGGGGTTGGTAAGGTTAGACCTTACCTGTGTGAAGCGCTTTGAGGCAACTCTGTTGTGATTTGGCGCTATATAAATGAAAATAAATTGAAATTGAAAGTGTACATTTTAAAATTTGCATTGTAATCGCTCTTAACACGTTAGCTTCACTACACATGCTTCACTGTCACTGTGTGTGTGGGTGTGTGTGGATGGATGGATGGATGGATGGATGTATGTTCACCAGATTTGGTCGGAGTATTACTTGGGTTAGTGTCTTTTGGAACAGATTGGTCAAAGGTCAAGGTCAGGCATAATGATGTCTTCTTCTGTGTCAGTCATACAGAAGTCATAATATGAAGCCTTTCGTTTCTCACTGTTTTTGTTTTTCTTGGAGAAAATCAAACGTTCACTCAGTGAAGAGGCTCCGTCAGAAAATGTACCGCGACGAGTGGCTCTGTGTGTCTCTCTGAGCACCAAATTTCTGCAGCCACGCTGACACAGCCGGAGACACTTTGGAAACGTTCCCTTTTTTCACTCAGCCTGCCCTAACAGTGGGAAGCTTGGAAGTTGTGTGCCCCAGTTCTCCGTGTCCTTGAGAGTTGTGCCTTCGGGCCGGGGCTGGTGGGGTCCCGCGGTGCACAATGTGTGCTTCTCGCTCAGGCTCCCGCTGTACTCCGCCGCCCCTGCATGGCTCTGGAGACTTGCCAAGCTCCGAGGGGTTGTCCGTGCGAGCGGGGGGAGCGTGCACGTTACCACCGATCTGCTCCAAACATCTCACTTCCTTTCCCCATGACAGTCGGCCGGAGATAAATCACCATCCTGGATTGGCTGACTACAATGGGATGCGGCGGAAGAGGTCGTTGTCATGAATAATCAGACTCATTATAATAAATAATGTGAAGCGATGTGCAAATTATTGAGCTTGTTTTTTTTTTTTTGCAATATTGAAAACAATAAAAGCCGATGTTACATGTGAAGTAATTCAAACATGCAACCTTTTTTTCTATATTGTTTCACTTGTTGATAATTGAATACAGGATAAGTTTCATTTATTTATTTATTTTTACAATTTTTTTCATGCTAAAGCATTATTAGCCATTACGCCTCTGAGGACTGCCCTAAACTTTGACAACTGCTTTGTTAGCGAGAAAATATTTTTGGAAAAATTAGTTTAGGAATGTAATTGTAATTTACAGCAGGGTTGGTGGCAAACCGTTAGTGTGTTATTTTCAGTGAACAAGGTTCCCGGTTCAATCCCCGCCCCCCGCTAATTCTCCAACACTGAGTTGCTTTGTGAAGGGCGTCTGGTGTAAAAATCAATATGTAAATTGCCAAAATCAATATGTAGATCCACCTCGGGTCTGCTGTGGTGAGGTCAGGAGAAAAATAAGGGATGTGCTACAGGGATTTACTAGTTTAGGAAAAATCTGCTGTATGCACAAAATAGCAATAAAATATTGATAGTGACCTACTTTGTTGATTTGTTCATTGTACAACTATTTTGATAGGTACAATGCATCCGGAAAGTATTCACAGCACTTCACTTTTTCCACATTTTGTTATTTTACAGCCTTATTTAAAAATACATTTTTTTCCCCTCAAAATTCTACTTACAACATCCCATAATGACAACATGAAAAAAGTGTTTTTGAAATTTTTGCAAATTTATTAAATAAACAACAATAAAGAAATCAAACGTACATAAGTATTCACACCCTTTGCTCAATACTTTGTTGATGCATCTTTGGCAGCAATTACAGCCTCAAGTCTTCTTGAATATGATGCCACAAGCCTGATGCACCTATCTTTGGGCAGTTTTGTCCATTCCTCTTTGCAGCACCTCTCAAGTCCCATCAGGTTGGATGTGGAGCGTCGGTGCACAGCCATTTTCAAATCTCTCCAGAGATGTTCAATCAGATTCAGGTCTGGGCCACTCAAGGACATTCACAGAGTTGTCCTGAAGCCACTCCTTTGATATCTTGGCTTGTGCGTTTAGGGTCATTGTCCTGCTGAAAGATGAACCATCACCCCAGTCTGAGGTCAAGAGCGCTCTGGAGACGGTTTTCATCCAGGATGTCTCTGTACATTGCTGCATTCATCTTTCCCTCAATCCTGGCTAGTCTCCCAGTTCCTGCTGCTGAAAAACATCTCCACAGCTTCTTCTTGGTCACCTCCCTGACTAAGGCCCTTCTCCTCAGATCGCTCAGTGTAGATGGGCGGTTAGCTCTAGGAAGAGTCCTGGTGGATCTGAACTTCTTGCATTTATGGATGATGGAAGTCACTGTGCTTCTGTTACATGTACTGTGTCAACTGTGGGACCTTATATGTAGACAGGTGTGTGCCTTTCCAAATCATGTCCAGTCAACTGAATTGATCCCAGGTGGACTCCAGTTAAGCTGTAGAAACATCTCAAAGATGATCAGTGGAAACAGGAAGCACCTGAGCTCAATTTTGAGATTCATGGCTGTGAATACTTATGTACATGTGATTTCTTAGATTTTTATTTTTAATAAATTTACAAAAATCTAAAAAAAACAAACTTTTTTCACATTGTCATTATGGGGTATTGTGTGTAGAATGTTGAGGGGAAGGAAATGAATTTCATCTATTTTGGAATAAGGCTGGAACAAAATGTGGAAAAAGTGAAGCGGTGTGAATACTTTCCGGGTGCACCTTATTTAGAGACCACCCCCTCTAGTTTATTCACATATCTCCAAAACAACAAATGCTCTCATCTTGTAACGTACTTGTTAAAATTTGATGAAGTTTAAAGCACCAGAACAATTGAAAAAGCAACTTTTTTGTACTTGTAATTGTTGGGAAAATTACCTAAAAACATGGACACGAGACACCAGGGGAACATGTTTCAGTGTCTAAGATCTTTATTTATTTAAAGCTTTAAAGGTAGATGTCATACAGTGTAAGTCTGGCAGCGTTACAAAAGCTAGCTAACCATTGTTTAAATATTTTATTTTATTAACACGTATATCTTGCAAACTGGGCGTTGGTTTTTCTAACAGGTGGCTTGGGTGCAAGCGTTAAACATTATAGGTGGCACTGCCTCAGTAACTGTGGAGTAACAGTCGAGATAACCTCTCTGACCTCTCGATACCTGCTAATTTGTGCTAACAGTGCTAATATATAAATGAAATAATATTGAAATTTCACTCAAAGGAAATACTGGAGCACAGACTTTTTAGATGGACTGATAACAGTTTACTGCACAGCAGGTCATATTATCTCAGATATTTGTAACAAAATGCTCAGGAATGATAAAAACAATCATATTCGCAGCAGAAATTTAAAGTATGAGTTCCATCAGTGGGTTCAACTGTCCCAATAGAACTTTAATAATGTCACCAGTAATATACACCCGCCGGCCACTTTATTAGGTACACCTACATGATACATGGTCCAAATTATTCCTTTTTAAAACCCTGTTAACTCAACTAATAATTTGCATCATGTTTTACCAAAATTGGAGCAACTTTAACTTTTGACCCCTGTACAAACTGAAACTGACCTTTGTCACCATTTTTGCTGTTTTTACCCCATAACTCCTGATCATTTAGTCACAGATAGTCCAAACTATACCTTTTTGGAATCTTTACGATCAGACAAATAATGTGGTGTAGTTTTCAAAATGATTTGAGCATTTTTAATTTTGACCCCTGTGTAACTCTTCAATTGACCCCTACCTGGCCGCCTATTGACAATTCAAGCGGCCAGTCGGTTTGTTCAAAAGAGTAATGTCTAAGGAGTATTTGTGCCAACTTTAGTGCTTGTATCACCATTTGCACAGTTTGCTCTAAATATGCTCTTAGCTGCTGCACTATAACTGTAATTAGGACGGTTAAATGCAGAGGACAAATTTTGTTGTATGCATGTCCAATGACAAATAAAGGAATTATTATTATTATTATTATTAAGATGTGGTTTGAGTTATTTAAGAGTTGCGCTGTAGTTGCCCTGTTGACACTCATGTATTTCCTCTTCAGTTATTATTATTTCTTTTAGAATATGATGCAGTTGTCAAAGGTGAGTAGAACACTCCGCGGCGTGGTTTCTAATAATATTTTAATATGACTAAGGCAGTCAAAATGTGAACTGGCAGTTATAAAAAAGAAGGTGGCTGTAATTTGTAGCTGAATTTTTTTTGACAAATCTCTATGTTTTATTCACACCATATTCAGTTTTTCCAGCCTTTTTTGCAATTAATATGGATATTGGCCAAGAGCAAAGATAAAAATCCATTTTCTAATATTTTGTCCTTGGATTGTGCACTCAGGGAATTCACTCCCTTTTCTTTCTTTGGTTTCTAAGGCATGGGGAATTGGTGGGATGAGAGGCTATTCCCTAAATAGCCCATGGCAAGAGGTATCCTGATTAGCATGCTGCCTGCTCTCTGGCAGCAGTCCTCCAGGCCACCAGCACTATCACTTACGTGCTGTTTGTATTTGTAGTTGATAGTGTGTGCTGTTATAATTGGAATGAGCTCAGGAACCTCGTTTGCTTTTGATCCGCTGCCAGCCACTCAGAGTGCTACTGGGCCACAGCTCTCACCTCAATGCTCCCAGTGGATTATGGGAAACTGCAACGCTTATGTTCTAAAAAGCGCCTGACAGCATCTCACTCAAGGTCGAACAATACAGTAGTCAGTGTGGGGAGAAGAACAAAAAAAAAAAAAAAAAAAAGATGGAGGAAAAAGTTATATTTGATGTCACACTGGGACCTGAGTTGGGAAGTGGGAAAATGATATTTCACCCTCATGAAACTGGAGGGGAAAATATCAAAGGACCTGTGGGATTGATTGGGGTAGTTTTGGTAAAACGGAAAGATTTGTCGCATTAGATCTCTCAGAAAAGCATGTAAACCTACGTGTTTGTGAAAAACATAAATCGCTCACACTTTGTGAGACGTGAACACAATACTAGAACATATGCTAAGCCCAACCCAGAGGGGCGTGGTTTATTTTCAACAAAGTATTCGAAAGGATCTAGATCCAGATTTGGGCTCTATTCACCCAGCGGTATTTTATGGTGATGTCGGACTTTGCTCTTTGTTATAATTGTAGTTATTCCTTCTGATAAATTTCTTAACTAACATGACATGTAAAGGTCAAGTACAGGTCAGCAAATATAGCAACATTGGACTACTATACATAACGGTTTAGCTTCACCATTTCTGTCACATTTTTTTGTTTTGCCTTGTTAGAATGGCCATAGCAGATGGTCACCCCACAGAGTCTGGTCTGCTTCAAGTTGTTTCCTACAATCAAAAAGCACTGATGGATTTTTTTTTTTTCCTTACTACTGTTGGCAGTGTGGGTCAGGTCTAGACCAGGAGTGGGTATCCGTGTGCAGGTTAATCAAAACAATCAAGCCTTTAAGTTGAGGAAAGAAGGTCATCAGCAAAAAACACTGCTGAGAAAACTGGTTGCAAGGAAAACCAGCACCATCCTGCTTCTTCATGGCACATAACTGACCTTCACTGGTCTAGGTCTTATCCACTGTACGCACCCAATACTACTACCACTACTACAACTAACAATAATATGGGCTCTTGGTTAGTTCCCAGATGGCATGGTAGATGCGGTGTTGCTTGTCTGCATTTTTCAAAGACTTCCACTCCCATGTGTGTCATTGCTTGCCAGCTGGTTAGGTTCCTTGATTGTTCTTTCCAAGTCTTTCCGTCGATGGAGCAGTTCTTGAGGTTGTGCTTCCTGAGGTTCTTGTAGCTTTTCTTCTGCCCTCCTCTGGACCATTTTGCTTCACTCAGGTGGGTGTAGAAGATCTGCTTGGGAAGTCGGCTCTCATCCATCAAAACGGTGTGACCCACCCACCGAAGCTGGTTCTTGATGATGACACAGTCTATGCTCTAGAGCTTGGCTTTAGCCAGGACGCTGATGTTGGCACAGTTGTCTTCCCACCTGGTGCAGAGGATACACCCCAGACAGTGTTGGTGGAATTGCTAAAGGATCTTCAGGTGGCGGCGGTAAGCCGTCCAGGTCTCAGATCTGTACAACAGGGTTGGCATGACAAGTATTTTGTAGACAAGGATTTTAATCTTGTGTTGAAGATCTCTGTTATTGAAAACGCAGGTGCATAGCCGGCCGACAACGTTTCCTGCACACTTGAGTCGGTGTTGGATCTCCTCATCAATGTCGGCATTCAGTGACAGATGGCTGCCCAGGCATGGTAAGTGGGTCATGTTCTCCAGGACCTGCCCAGGCAGTTTCACAGCAGGAAGCGTTTGGATTGGCAATCTTGGGTGGAGGCTGATACAGGATCTGTGTCTTCTTCAGGTTGATGTGAAGACCAAGCTTGGTGTAGGATTCATCAAAGGTTTCAAGGATTTTCTGAAGACCTTCTTCCTTATTAAGGCTCACACACTGCCATCACCGGCATACTGGAAGTCCAGGAGCGAAGTGGTGATTTTCTTGCCTCAATGAGGAAATCTGTACGTCTTTTACAAAGGGGTAAAAACCAGACTTTACACTCAAAACATCACTTTGCAGGAACACTTTGCTTTCTGGCAAAATTTTACTCATTTGGACCTCACGTGAAATTAAAATATCATGTGAAGAGTCGTATCCCATGATGTATTATTGTGCTGCTTTTTTTTTTAAGCTTGTTGACATTTCACCAGTTTGATCTGCTGGTTCAGCACTTTTCCAGCAAAGATGAACTCCAGGGACTAATAGGAGCTTAATGTTCCCTTGCTGCCAAATGCCAGCAGGCCAAAGGGAAAAAAAAGATGTCTGAAACTCCTAAGGTCAATATTTAATCAGGCTCCGTGTTACATTTGCTGTTTGATTAAGTAAGAGGATTCCACCTCCCAGAGACTTGGATCACTTTGAAAATATTTGGCTGAAAAATTAATACCCTTCTTCCGAGCTGTGAGCGCTCTGCACTGATTTCTCCATGGCGCTCTGTAGTTGTCACAGTTATGTTTGTGTTTGTTTTCTAAGATGGACTGCAATTAATTTTCTTCCTCCTTACCTTGGCTGCTGGACCCAAAGTCCATCTTGTCGCATCGTAATCATCCAGGACTGCACAGATTCACCAGAGAATACCCCTGATGAGTGTGTTCCAGGAGGGCATTACCGCTGGTTAAGTACAAACACCTGCTAAAATATTGGCAATTAGGACATAATTAGCTACTAATGTATTTCTAATCCGAAGCGGGCCATAGATTTGTCTTTTTTGTGTAGACTCCCTTTTTTTTTAATGTTCTCCGTTGTTATTGTTTTCCTCAGGTATTTGTATCCCGAGAACATTGACTAAGTGCCCTAGTTCATCATATGCAAATGGCTTATTAATTACACATGCATTATGCCCGTATTCAGAAGACATCAAAGGGCCTGCGAGTCTTCAGATGGTCCCCGTTACAAATGCCTGAGTGTGCACTTTCAAGTAAACCTTTTTAGGCAGAATAACTATGTCCCCAATTAAAAATGTTTCACAGGATCCTCTCTTCTTGACTCATAATACTTGAGAAACACCTCCGGTGGTCTGCGTTGGTTTGGTAACCGCAGATTGCAAATAATCATTTGGGTCGTGATTACAGAGCATTAGTAGAAAGCAGCAAATACATGAATGCATATTCTGGGCAGCACAGTCAATATTTGTTTTTTGATCCAGAAGCTCCGACAGTCGTCTTTTTCTTTTTTTTTTTCACACTTTGTGCCAAATCTCGCAATTGATCAGCTTCATGATCACTAAAGCATTTTGTTATCAGCACGTCAGTCATTTTTGCTCAGTGTTTTGTGTGTTTTCAGTGCCTATTCGTCCCCAGTGACTTCTGTGTTAATGACTGCATGCGTAGTTGGGCTCTGTGCCATGGAGTGGCGCACATGCCCAATTGCGCTGTGTTTGCGCTTGTCTGTGCTTGTATGTGGGGTTAATCTACTGTCTCATGTCGTTTCTCAGATCAGTTGTTGGTTTGGTTTTGTGGTATGCAGGAGATCACTTGACTCAGGGTCTATATGTTAAAATAGTAATTTAAAAAATACTGTCATCACTCTTTACTCTTACTGTCTCTTACAACAATGTAGCCTAAATACATGAGCTTTCCAGGAGCGCACCCAATTCATTACGCACGCTCAGAGGCATGTCCCCTCCAGTGCGCACTTTTTGGGGGGGCGCGACCCTGCCCCCTGTGATAAATTCATCGCCCCCTTAATATTTTTTTTCTGGCGCCGGGCCTGGCTCCAATTTCAGTAAAACGTGACGCAAATTACTAGATGAGTTAACACGGTTTTAAAAAGGAATAGTTTCGACCATGTACGAGGTCTGTCCGAAAAGTAACGGACCTTTTTATTTTTTTCAAAAACTATATGGATTTGAATCATGTGCGCTTGCATCAGCCAAGCTTGAACCTTCGTGCGCATGCGTGAGTTTTTTCACACCTGTCGGTTGCGTCATTCGCCTGTGGGCAGGCTTTGAGTGAGCACTGGTCCACCCCCCTCATCGGATTTCTTTTGTCTGGGAAATGGCTGAGAGACTGCCGCTTTGCGCCATGAAATTTTTTTCAGAAACTGTTAGAGACAGCCAGTTGGAAACCATTCGAAACATTCAGATGGCTTTCGGTGAAGATTCTGTCGGCGTCACATGGTTTAAGGAGTGTTAAAACCTTTTTAAAGACGGCCCACAGCAGCGGAGGGCGCACCGAGCGGCCATCAACAGGCTGGAACGACCAGATCATTTCTAAACTGAACACTGTGTTGATCCGGGACATCGTGTGACTACCACAGAAATGGTAAGAGAGCTGGACATAGCACTTTTGCGGCACATTCCACTGTTACAGGAGATTTTGTAATGAAAGACGTGTGGAGGAATTTGTGCGTCGGCATGGAGCCGCTCATGGTGCGCAACAAAAAAACACCTCCGTGTTGGAAACCATTTGGAAGATTCAGACGGCTTTCAATGGCTTTTCAGTCGAGTGAGTATCCGAGAAATTGTGTAACAGCTGGACATGCCCCAACATGTCCTGTGAGACTTCCAACATGGAGGTATTTTTTTGTTGCACGCCATGAGTGGCTCTGTGCCAACGCGCAAAATCCTCCACACGTCTTTCATTACAAAATCTCGATGGCCGCTCGGTGCGCCGTGCGCCCTCCGCCGCTGTGGGCCGTCTTTAAAAAGGTTTTAACACCCCTTAATCCATGTGACGCCGACAGAATCTTCACCGAAAGCTAATAATCTAGTAATAATCTATATATAATAATCTAATAATCTAAAAACTAATAATCAATATATTTAATGATCATGGGCATATAACGTCTATAAGATGTTCAGGCTGCCATTCAGTGTGTTAATATTGCTGTGTTAGGTTAACCCTCTGGGGCCAACGTCGTCGTATACGATGGCTAAGACCAAGCTTTACTAAATTATAAATAACTTTTTAATGATATGAGATAGAAACATACTTTTTTTGCTGAAAAGTTAACTCCGCGGACTTTCGAGCCAGCCATGGGCCATCTTTGTACTCCTCATAGAAGCTGTGTGATGACGTGCACAATGTGAGTGTCCAATCGGAATTGGTTCACCGTCACATGGTTTTCCAAAATCCAATCGTAGGGCAGATTTACCTCATGTGAAAAGTCAAAGATCGTTTTCAGGAGTGATATGTTACTAGTTGGCCCGTTTGAATAACCCCCTGGGTGCTCCAATGAGTACATCCAATGCGCCCTGCGCCATTACGCACTGCGATCAGTGAAAGCAGACGGAGAGCCTCTGATGACAATCTCACTGTAACTGTAACTGTCAGGATTGCTCCACTAGTTTGCATGTGAATGTTACTGGATATCTCTGTTGCTTTCTCTGCGTAAAGCACTGTTTACGATATCAATGGACAACAAAATGCATGGACCATTTTGTATATATTGTTCAAAATGTGCATTTGTGTTTATTGTTTGAACCTTTTTGTTGTACAGTCTTTCACACAAGACCTCAAATCACCTTTATAAAGTGTCAAAACAGTTGTTTATTATAGTTTGCTGTGTGTTTTGAATAAATGTGTGTGGAAAATTATTTTCCACCTTACTTTTTTCTTTCTTATTTTAGATTGTAAACCTTTATTACACTTATAAAACACAACAAAAGCATATATATTCTGAAAGCACAGGGTGTCCTGAAAAAAGAGACATAAAACTTGATTGTGGGATGCAGGGAGAGCTGTTAACAGCAATAATAAAACATTTATGCCAGGTGAGTGAACTGTCCAAAAAATGCCCTCGGACCCCAGAGGGTTAATATAGATGAACCACAGAAATGCTTTTAAACATACTGTTTGACAAAATGGCTTCAGCCAGCCAATGTTTTAGCAAACAGAGGCCCAACACAGCGGATTACCTCACGTTACCTTGATATCTAATATTATCAATCCAAAACTAATTGTTATAGCTCGGCTCATCCATGAAATGTTGATTCAAAGCTACAAAGGGTGCTTTGAAGATTCAAGTGCTTTGTGACCTTTGCTTTGAATTATTCATTACTTTAACGTTTCCCATTATTATGATGATGACACATTTTTCCAAGTTGAGAGGGTTATCTAGAGGAGGTGTAGAACCTGTGATGGACTTCTGCTGTGCCCCGATGTTGTCTTATTGTCCATACTTCACGAGGCGTGTTCACACTGTACCCTGAACTGGAACTCTGCTCAAACTGACATCTCACATGAGATGGCGCAAGATTCACGGTGAATGTACCATTTGCAAAAGTACACAGTGACGAAATAAGACAAAACTTGGTGGAATACAGATGGACAATAATTTTTTAGATGAATATATATATTTTATTTTAAAAAACAGACCAAATTTGGAATGAGATACTTTATTCTTTTGGAGTGTACTCTGTGTGTGTGTGTGTGTGTGGGGGGGGGGGGGGGGGGGGGATGTCCATCGCTTCCCCTGAAGCCTCCTGGAAATTGCCACAACCATTTTTTTTTACTCTCCACTATTTGCTGGCAAATTGCAGATGAAATGATTAATCCCTTAATTGTGGGGGGAAATAAAATGTGTGGGCCGCCAGAAGAGGAGGTACTGCTGGTCCACCACCAGAGGGCGCCCTGCCTGAAGTGCGGGCTTCAGGCACGAGAGGGCGCTGCTGCCACAGACACAGCCGGGGGTGACAGCTGTCACTCATTATCTCATGACAGCTGTCACCCATCTACACTTCATCATACCACTCCATAAAAACCGGACGTCATCTCCACCTCGCCGAGATATCATCGACCTGTGAAGGTAATATTCTCAGCCTTAAAACTAACTGTGTCTTAGTCTGAACTCGTTTTACAGCTGTTTTCCTGTGGAGTGCCTTATCTGGGAGATTGGCGTAATCAGCGACGGCTTCGCTTCACACCCCAGCCAGATAAGTGTTTGAGACAGGAGCTGCACGAGTGTGTGTGAGAGGTGGAGGTGGAATCTCCACCATTGTTGTTACTGGGTGTGCACACACCCACATCTTATTGTTTCTGCTCCTCGCCAGCAGTACCAGATCCGACATTTGGAAACGGTGGCCACCTGGGGACTCGGGACTTGGCGGCTCCAGTATTCTCCGGGTTCGGTGGCGGAGGAAATCGTGTGGTTCCGGTTCTTCTCAGGACAGACGTCTTTTATCCTCGAGCCTGCCCACACGTCACCTTTGTGGATTGACTGTATTGTGGTTGTGCTCATTCACAACAGTAAAGTGTTCATATTCGACTCTTTCATTGTCCGTTCATTTACGCCCCCTGTTGTGGGTCTGTGTCACTACACTTTCCCAACAGGATATCTCGGCCAATGTCATGGATCCCGAGGAGCGTCAACCATCTGTTGAACAGCCAATGGAAGAGCAGGGTGCACAGGCGTATGCAGGAGGCGTGATTGGTGAGTTGCAGCAAATCCTCACCGCCTTTACCGCTCGGTTGGATCTGATGACCGAGCAAAACGTCATCCTTAATCGCAGGATGGAGGCTCTCACCGCACAGGTGGAAGTGCGCACTCAGGGCGCTGCTGCAGCTCCTCCTCCTGCCGACCCAGTGCAGAATAAAGACGTTCCACTGGTCCTTCAACGACACCCCCCCCCACCATCCCCTGAAGCATACATAAGTCCCCAGAGCCGTACGGAGGTTGTGTGGAGACGTGCGCGGACTTCCTTATGCAGTGTTCGCTCGTCTTTGCACAACGACCCGTAATGTACGCGTCTGACGCCAGTAAGGTGGCTTATGTAATTAACTTGCTTCGTGGTGACACACGCGCTTGGGCTACGGCGCTTTGGTAGCAAAAGTCACGGCTCCTTACCATTTATACTGGGTTTGTGAGGGAGTTCAGAACAGTTTTTGATCACCCTAACAGAGGAGAGACTGCTTCAACAGTGCTGCTGTCAATGAGACAGGGGCGCCGGAGCGCAGCCGAATATGCAGTCAACTTCCGCATCGCGGCTGCGAGGTCCGGCTGGAATAACGTTGCGCTCCGCGCCGCCTTCATAAATGGACTGTCGTCGGTCCTGAAGGAGCACCTGGTAGTGAAGGAAGAACCGCGGGATTTAGATGGGCTTATTGATGTCGTTATACGGTTAGACAATCGGTTGAAGGAACGCCGTCGGGAGTGAGACGAAGGACGTGGCCGGGCACGCGCCGTCCCTCTCCCTTCCGGGTCCGAAAAGGTTCCGCCCTCCACAGCCTCAGCGCTCCATGTGGCAACAGCTCCCCCTTCTGACGAAGCTATGGACACGAGCAGGGCCACATTTAACAGACAGAGGAGGCTGGCCCGCGGGGAGTGCTTTGTCTGCGGCTCGAGTGAGCACCAGCAGAGAGACTGCCCCAAGCAGTTTAAACACCAACGCCCGCCCCTAGAAATTGGGCTTAGGGTGGGCCAAGACATTCACGTGGGACACACACATATTTCCACACGACTCCCAGTTACAATCCTGAGCGGGGATTTAACCCTTCAAGCCCCAGCACTGGTAGACACGGGGTCAGAAGGGAATCTGCTAGACAGCAGATGGGCTAGGGAGGTAGGGCTCCCTCTGGTGGCGCTTCCTTCGCCATTGCAGGTGCGGGCACTGGATGGCACCCTTCTCCCTTTGATCACGCACAAGACAAGCTGTAACTCTGGTGGTGTCTGGAAATCATCGGGAGGAGATCGAGTTTTTTGTGACTCCTACCTCCCGAGTGATTTTGGGCTTCCCGTGGATGTTGAAACACAATCCCCGGATTGATTGGCCGTCTGGGGTGGTGGTTCAGTGGAGCGAACCTGCCATCGGATGTGTTTAGGTTCCTCTGTTCCTCCCAGTTTACAGGCTAAAGAGGAGGTCAAAGTCCCTCCGCCGGTTGAGTACCACAATCTTGCTGACGTCTTCAGCAAGGATCTGGCACTCACCCTTCCCCCGCACCGTCCATACGATTGTGCCATTGATTTGATTGCAGGTGTGGAGTTCCCGTCCAGCAGGCTGTACAACCTCTCACGACCTGAGCGCGAATCAATGGAGACCTACATCCGGGACTCATTAGCTGACGGGCTGATCAGGAATTCCACCTCCCCGATGGGTGCAGGTTTCTTTTTTGTGGGCAAGAAAGATGGCGGACTCCGTCCATGCATTGATTACAGGGGGCTGAATGAGATTATGGTTCGCAATCGATACCCATTGCCCTTGGTAGATTCCGTGTTCACCCACCTGCATGGAGCCAAAATCTTTACAAAGTTGGATCTTAGGAATGCGTATCACCTGGTTCGGGTCCGGAAGGGAGACGAGTGGAAGACGGCATTTAACACCCCATTAGGTCATTTTGAGTACCTGGTCATGCCGTTCGGCCTCACTAACGCCCCCGCGACGTTCCAAGCTTTGGTTAATGACATCTTGCGGGACTTCCTGCACCGATTCGTCTTCGTATATCTGGACGATATACTCATCTTTTCTCCGGACCCTGAGACTCATGTCCAGCATGTACATCAGGTCCTGCAGCGGTTGTTGGAGAACCGGCTGTTTGTGAAGGGCGAGAAGTGCGAGTTCCACCGCACTTCTTTGTCCTTCCTGGGGTTTATCATCTCCTCCAACTCCGTCTCCCCTGATCCGGCCAAGGTTGCGACGGTGAGAGATTGGCCCCAACCAACAAGCCGTAGGAAGCTGCAACAGTCCCTCGGCTTTGCAAATTTCTACAGGAGGTTCATTAAGGGCTACAGTCAGGTAGTTAGCCCCCTGACAGCCCTGACCTCTCCAAAAGTCCCCTTCACCTGGTCGGATTGGTGCGAAGCCGCGTTCAAGGAGTTGAAACGATGGTTCTCAACTGCACCAGTTCTGGTGCTTGCCGACCCTAGCCACCAGTTTGTGGTTGAAGTGGACGCCTCGGACTCAGGGATAGGAGCCGTACTATCCCAGAGCGGAGAGACCGATAAGGTTCTTCACCCATGTGCCTACTTTTCTCGCAGGTTGACCCCGGCTGAACGGAACTATGACGTCGGCAACCCAGAACTCCTTGCGGTGAAAGAGGCTCTTGAGGAGTGGAGACACCTGTTGGAGGGAGCGTCTGTGCCGTTCACGGTTTTCACTGACCATCGGAACCTGGAGTATATCAGGATCGCCAAGCGGCTGAACCCCAGGCAAGCCCGCTGGTCACTGTTCTTCGGACGTTTTGACTCCCGGATCACCTATTGCCCCGGGATCAAGAACCAGAGATCGGATGCCTTGTCCCGGGTACACGAAGACGAAGTCAAAACTGAGGTGTCGGATCCACCGGAGCCCATCATTCCGGAGTCCACTATCGTGGCCACCCTCACCTAGGACGTGGAGAAGACCGTCCGGGAGGCCCTGGCACGGAGCCCGGATCCCGGAACTGGGCCGAAGAACCGACTTTACATCCCACCAGAGGCCAGAGCTGCAGTCTTGGATTTCTGTCACGGTTCCAAGCTCTCCTGTCATCCAGGGTTGCGAAGGACCGTGGCAGTTGTCCGGCAGCGCTTCTGGTGGGCGTCTATGGAGGCCAACGTCCGGGAGTATATCCAGGCCTGCACCACCTGTGCCAGGGGCAAGGCAGACCACAAAAGGTCCCAAGGACTTCTCCAGCCGCTTCCTGTGCTACATTGCCCCTGGTCCCATATTGGCCTGGATTTCGTCACGGGCCTCCCGCCGTCCCAGGGCAACACCACCATCCTCACGATAGTGGACCGATTCTCCAAGGCGGCCCACTTCGTGGCCCTCCCGAAGCTCCCAACGGCCCAGGAGACAGCAGACCTCCTGGTCCACCACGTCGTCCATCTGCATGGGATACCAACTGACGTAGTCTCGGATCGTGGTCCCCAGTTTTCCTCTCAAGTTTGGAGGAGTTTCTGCAGAGAACTGGGGGCCACCATGAGCCTCTCGTCCGGGTACCACCCACAGACGAACGGACAGGCAGAACGGGCCAACCAAGAATTGGAACAGACCCTCCGCTGTGTGACATCCGCACACCCGACGGCCTGGAGTAACCATCTGGCCTGGATCGAGTATGCACATAACAGCCAGGTGTCTTCTGCCACCGGCCTCTCCCCATTTGAGGTGTGTCTAGGGTACCAGCCCCCATTGTTTCCCGTGGTGGAGGGAGAGGTCGGTGTGCCCTCGGTCCAGACCCACCTGCGGAGGTGCTGTCGGGTGTGGCGCACCTCCCGTTCTGTCTTGTTGAAGGCCCGGACGAGGGCTAAGACCCATGCAGACCGCCGGCGGTCCCCGGCCCCTGCATACCAGCCCGGGCAGGAGGTGTGGTTATCAACGAAGGACATCCCCCTCCAAGTGGACTCCCCTAAGTTGAAGGACAGGTACATCGGACCATTTAAAATCCTCAAGATCCTCAGCCCTACTGCAGTGAAGCTCCATCTCCCAGCTTCACTGTGGATCCATCCTGTTTTCCATGTGTCCAGACTGAAACCACACCACACCTCACCCCTCTGTGCTCCCGGTCCGGCGCCGCCTTGGACAGTGCGCCGGCTCCTGGACGTCCATCGAATGGGCCGGGGGTTCCAGTATTTGGTGGACTGGGAGGGGTATGGACCCGAAGAACGCTCCTGGGTAAAGAGGCGCTTCATACTGGACCCGGCCCTCCTGGCCGATTTCTACCGCCGTCACCCGGATAAACCTGGTCGGGCGCCAGGAGGCGCCCGTTGAGGGGGGGGTCCTGTTGTGTGGGCCACCAGAAGAGGAGGTACTGCTGGCCCACCACCAGAGGGCGCCCTGCCTGAAGTGCGGGCTTCATTTACGCCCCCTGTTGTGGGTCCATGTCACTACACTTTCCCAACATAAAACACAGATTAAGGTATAATTAAAACACTGCTTAGTTACATTAGTAACACTGCTGCACTGCTGTGATTATTTGATAAAAATGCACACCAACAATTCACATGCAGGAACAAACAAACAAACGGTGTACATCAAAGCCACCAGGTGGGGCTGATTGTTTCACAAATGACTCACTTTTTGGTATTTTGTTTTTCTTTTTTTGCTGCAGAAATGGCTTAAGTGAGGGTCGTATTCTGCTGCATTTTTGTATGGCTCCTCAAAAACTATCATTTCTCATTAGGAGACCAAACAGTTTGCAGTTGTCCTCATTACTAAAAAGGTAGAGCTCAACCCCCAAAGGTAACTTCATCAACACCAGAGACAAATTTATCTTAGCTGCTCTATTTATATTTCTGACTCACTGCCACAAAGATTTATTCTGCACTGCTGTCAATCCATCTCTCTAATGGGCAATGGCATCCTTTTTAGCTTGGATGGCTGGCGTGCACACGTGCAAACACCTTCTTTAGCGCTGGGATTTTGTCAGTTGTGCACACAAAAATAAGTACAATGAAGTGGCAGAGCCTGTCTCATCTCTGAAGAGAGTCATCTTTAGATAGAGAGCTCAGATGTCATGTAATTAAGATGATAAAAAAAAAGCCCATTTGCACTTGCATGGGTTATTAATGTGGACTAATGATGCTCAGATCACATGGATGATGTCTGCTATTTATGGGGTTAATCTCTTCATTCTCGCCGAAGCTATAAAGATAAACATCTTTACACAGAAACAGGCTCATGCAAATCCCCAGAGACTTCGTAGGAAAAGTTTGGACTAAAAATAAACCCGACGTGCAAAGTGCCACGTGGTCATTTTTGCACAAAAGAAAGATGGAACAATCTATGCACACTTGGATCTGAACATTCTGAGGAAAGTAGTCCACCACACACTGATAGATAGAACGCGTGTTCCGATAATATTTTTTACAGCCGGCATCGTTGTTAATTATCACACAGATGGTTCGGGACATTTCTGAGCCTTATTGTGTGTGTGTGGTTTCTTTTGTTGGTAAAATGTTGAGCAGATTACTTTTTGTATTCAACAAGCACTGTGTTATTTCTTTTATAGAGTCCAGAAAGTAGCCGAGGGGGGCGCTGTCTACCTGACTGATCGCGCAAGATATCTCAAAAAATACTGTGATGGCACTTTTATGGAGGGTCTTGGGTCAGGTAAGAGTTAAAGCTGTCACTTGTTTCCATTTTTCAAAAAAAAAAAAAAATTAATAAAATGTACTTTGTGTTGAAATGCAGTTATTATAAAGTGCAAATGCGAGCTGTGTCCGCAGTTCAGCCTTCTTTCCCCTTGAAAACAAAGGCTACAACAGGTGTATCCTTCTCAGCCCAAACAATTCCATTAGTCATTGCATGATTTTGGACAAAGTGGGACGAGACCATCTCATTTCAGAAAGGCCAGATCTTGGTAGGACACAGCCTTAAAAGTATACAGCCCCTGAACTGGGATGCAGCCATAGTGACTTCACTGTGTAAGATCTTGCAAACAACATGAGCATGAAAGTGTATGTGCAAGG